>NW_024044570.1:33963185-34014944 GCF_014851395.1 Micropterus salmoides
AATCAATAATAATATTCAGGTATGACAATAAGCCTACTTTATTTCTGATCAGGAGCGGTAAAGGACCTGGATAATGGATAGTGGTTTGCTGACCCAGAAAGTGCTTGCATTGGTCCATGTTTCAGATTTGACGGGGTTGGCAACATTTTTTTAAATTATTGAAGGAAATTTTGGTATGACACAGAATTTGGTGAAATGCCTCAGTAACTGCATAAACTGGAGCTCTTCCCTGCTCCCCTTTGTCAGGAATCTCACAGCTAATACGTCTATGTGACTGCTGGGAGGTTTAGATGCATAACCTCTATTTAGAGTACAGTCTCAACCTTTTTGTCTTGTGAGTGTTATTAAAATGCAATTTCTACAGGGACATTCAAGTACGTGTATTAGCAAGTAATTTGCACATAACGATAAATGCTAAAATTGCTAAAACAAGTTTTCCCTTCTTAGTTACTGTAATGCGTAGTGCTCAGTGTCAGTTCTCTATGTCCAGGATGTTATCTCACTCCTTCCCCCTTTCATCTGTGCGTTAATTATCCCATACATCAACACCAGACCCTGTGCATATGCAGTCCAAGGGCCCATTCTCTTTCTTATGCATGTACAAATCAGAAGAAAAAGGATGCTGCTTAATTCATCAGCAAGCAAAGCCAAAATAAGATAAGCTGTTATGTGCCATGGTTCAATCAATATATCCGTATTAAATATTCTAAAACAGGTGCTAGCTAGTTGTGTTCATTCACCTGTCTTATGAAAGGATTGTCAACCTGTGATAATTACTGAAGTATCTGTCTGGAACATGAGAGTGATAATTCAGTCTGCAACATTTTAATGCACTTACTGTACTATTGAAAGAGCTTAGTGTGCAGAACAAATGCTGTAGTTATTACACAACACATTGCGTGTATAACCCAACACACATAATTAAACATTCAATGTCAACGCTGCAGTCTGGGTCTGGAGTTTTTTCACTGCCTATTTTGTGTGCTCAGTGCAGAATGGTCACTTTCTGTTCTTGAATCTGTAACCACATCTTCATAATTGATACTGTATGTACATCTCTGCAAACCCGAAAAGATATTAGTCAACGTCTATCCTTCCAAATTAAGATTTCCTTCCTATCATCCTGTTAATGTCACTGAAGGACCAACAACCTCCATAGACTGTTGTGATTTAAAAACCCCTGATTTGAACTGTACAATTGCTCTGTGATCAGGAAAGCCACCCTGATAGAGGATCCCTCTAGCCCTCAAATTGATCTGAAAGATCCACATTCCCATAACAGCACCTACATACAAACACCAAGAGCTGAAATCAACTTAGGCATCTTTATATAACCTCCTTTACCATCCACCTAACACAATACAATTTTGTGCAAGCATTAGGTTTTCTGTTTGACTCTTGTCTTCCATATTTGCTCCTTCATATTTGCAACGGTGTATGCAAGGAGCTGTATGCAGCTGACACATGCATGCTTACACATTAGCTACATAGCATAGTCTCGTCATTGTTTATCACAGGCAAAAATGTAACTCAGGAAGTTCACATTTCTTTTCAACTCAATCTCTCCCAAAGTTAACACTACATTAGCTACTTCACTCAATATATTAACAAAATTATATAGCTTGTGTCCCTAAGTAGGTGGCAAATAGTTGGCAAGCAACTGAAACTAGTGCCCTGAAACATACAGTATTTACACACAGGTAGCTAATTTAATATGTATAGCTAATATTTGCTAAATAATGGTTTACACCAATAAAAGTTAGGATGTTGGATATGGAAATAAATCCGGCAATGCACAGGCAATTTAGTGATACCCCCACACACATAACTACCGCCAGTGCAGGCGGTGCCAGGGCCCAGAAGCAGGTGTGTTCACCCGTAGGTGTCACGATCGGTGGTGTGGAGCAGGGTGGAGCAGGGTGGAGCAGGTTGGAGGACCCAAAAGCAGGACACAGAGCGGAGCAGGTATGGTTCAGTGGTTTAATAAACAAACAAAAGGCGAGCACACTTACAAACTGAGTGGCTGCTGACAGAATCCCAAAACAAAGGCTGTCCAACAGAAATCCAAAAGGGTGAAAACCAGAATCCAAAAACTGAGCAGGGTAACAACGAGACACGGCGAGTAAGGCTGAAGACACAAGAACAAACTGCCACACTGGGTGACAACATACAATGACCCGACAAAGACAAGACAGAAACACCAGGTATATATACACACACAGGGACTAACGAGCAGGGCGGGAGCAACACAGGTGAAAGACATGAGGCTAATGAGACACAGGCAGGGAGAGAGAGAGCGAGTGTGGGGGAAAACAGAGACAGAAATGCAGAGTGTGACAGTAGGCCTTGTTTGCAACATTGATTAAAATGCACACCAGACTACAAGACCTCACTTCACTATTAATCTATAATCAGAATGATTGCTATTTCAAGGATGTCTCTGTACATTGCTGCATTTGTCTTTCCCTCAATCCTGACTAGTCTCTCAGTTCCTGCCGCTGACAAACATCCCCACTGCATGATGCTGCCACCACCATGCTTCACATAGTGATGGTATTTGCCAGGTGATGAGCGGTGCCTGGTTCCCTTCAGACATGACGCTTGCCATTCAGGCGAAAGAGTTCAATCTTTGTTTCATTAGACCAGAGAATTTTGTTTCTCATGGTCTGAGAGTTCGTCCGGTGCCTTTTGGCAAACTCCAGGCGGGCTAACATGTGCCTTTTACTGAGGAGTGGCTTCCGTCTGGACACTCTACCTTACAGGCTTGATTGGTGGAGTGCTACAGAGATGGTTGTTCTTCTGGAAGGTTCTTCTCTCTCTTAACAGACACATGCTGGAGCCTTGTCAGAGTCACCATAAGGTTCTTGTTCACCTCCCTGACTAAGGCCCTTCTCCCTTGATTGCTCAGTTTGGCCGGGAGGCGAGCTCTAGGAAGAGTCCTGGTAGTTCCAAACTTCTTCCATTTATGGAGTTATATAACTAAAGTTCAGGAACAGGACCACGCCTCTCTCTTACTAATTCGACCACCTGCGCCTCATTCAATTCCTCCGGTCCAACCACCCGTGCTTCACTCATTTCAATCACCAGCACATATGTATATAAACCTGCCTAATCCTTTCTCTCCCGTTTCTTAGTTCTCACATTCCTTCCCCCCAAACACTGTTTTCTCACCTCTTATAATGGTAGCAACATGAACTCGCCCCACAAGGGACGGCTTGGATCAGCCAAGATTGTTCTCACTTTCTTTAAGGACATGACCAAGTAGTAGTCATGAGGTCATTCTAGGGTGGATGAGCAATTTGTTGCACACCTTCACAATAGCTTGCAGGCGATTTTTCTGTTTAACAGAAAGTGACCCGTGCCAGCAGATAAAGAAGATGATAAGAACCGATTCAATAAAACGGGAGTAAAACAGAATCATCCCTGAATTTACCAATGTGGTCCCCTATGTGGTGGCTTTGGCATTTGTCTTTGACTTCTCCAAAACATAGAAATACATACAACCATGACACCACAGTTATCACACATAAAGAATGTAACACAGTATCACCATTAAACATCCAACAACAATTGTGCCAGCCAGTGAAAATGATGTAAGTTACAGCCTACAAGGAAACCCATTTAAAATTAAATTAGACACATTGCGTTTATAACACAAACTGTAGAATGAATCGTTCATTTAAATGCTGTCTGGATATTTTGTGTGTTCAGTGCAGAATAGTAACTTTCTGTTCCTGAATCTGTAACCACATCTTCAGAATAGATGAAGAATAGATGTACATCTCTGCAAACCCACAATCCAAAGGCAGGTGTTAGTCACTGCTTCCCTTCCACATTTGGATTCCCTTCCCATCATCCAGTTACATCACTGAGGGACCAACAACCTCCAGCCTCCATAGACTGTCTGCTGTATCTGAACGAGCAGTAAAAAAACATCTATTTATCTCAGGTTGAGATAAACGGGCACCTTAGGTATCTCTGAGTATCAGAGGGCAACACTTGTTTCTGATTATACACTTCTAAATAGGGAGATCTAAAATTATGTTTTGTCACCAGTATAAACAAAATCGATTTACTTTGCCAAAACAGTTATAAATACATGAATTCCACAATCACTATATTAATTATGGTATTAAGTAATCTGTTTCTGTCTCTATTTGGGATTTGGGGAATATGGGATCTCTCTAACCCTAATCCACTCCACTAGACTGGGCATTTCCACAAGTAATTTCACAATAAGAAAAAAGGTCCTGGAACAATTCCCTCCCTCCAAGGAGGAAGTAATTATATTCTGATGAAAACATCAGGCACACAACACATATGCACTTTCACTCACTCACATGCAGAGGTTAGTGGGAGTGTTCAAAGGCTGGACAGACAGTCATATTCAAACTGAGTTCAGGGACTGTTTCATTTAGTGCTGCTCTCTGATCGACCATGAAGCTGTATGTGATCCTTTTACTGTGTGCTCTGTTCACCATCATCCAACAGGTATGAAAACACTGAGAATACAGTGATTATTATTACTTTTGTAAAATTACTTTCATCTCCTTAAATTTTATGACAAATGTCCATTTCAAATGTAGAAATATTTAAATGTGGTATTTTGTATTATTTTTACATTCCATGTTTGATATTCTTGATTTCAGGCATCTTCACAAAATAAGTGTACGTGTGAGTTGACTAATTCAGAGAAGGCATTCCCTCATGACAAACTCAGCACAGTGGAGGGCAATGCATCAAAATGCAACAGCAACATCACCCCACAGAAGGTAACTAGTTAATGTTATTTTCTAAACCAGACTGTAAAGAACACAAACTCAACAGCTGTAAAACAGACTCCTGTATGTGTGAACACAGAGTCTACCTGCTCTCTCTGCAGACTCTGGAGCTGGAGAGTCTGCTGCTGGGTTTGGAGCGACGTCTGCCCCAGCTGCAGGAAGATGTGTCGATGCTGGAGAGGGAGGATGACGGAGACCTCTACGCAGTTCTCAGCCTGTATGTGATAGAGAATGAACTGATGGAGATCAAGCAGCTCATTGACAGGCTCAACAGCACCACCAAGGCACACCAGGGTCTGACTGCTGACACCACTGAACAGGTAGACTCACAAAGCACCAGCTGTTCAACACTGACACCATTCAAGAAGGCAGCGCCTGTGCGCAAGTCTGCTCAAAATGTATATTTATTTACGGTATATATAGCAAAAAAAACCCCAACAACATGAAAATATCTAGTATAATAAAAAAGGAGCACTAAGACTTCTTCTGCACTGTACAATGAAATGTGCAAATCTGCAGAAGTTATGACCATGCAATCTACTAAAATGTCTGGCTTTAAGTAATTTCTTCCTGTACACTGTTATTGGAAATCTTCACCTATTACATTTTCACAGTAAGACACTAAAGAAAGAAAGTTTCTGTTGATACTGTTGCAATGCACTCATTACTTTAAAAGAGTACTCCAGCAATTTAGCATTTCACCATTACAACATTGTCTGACTCATAATGGAAAGTTTTTTTATATAGAAATATGTGCAGCTGAACCACAGATATAGTTTCTTATATTTCAATCATTCTTCATTCATGTCAAAACCTGGTACCAGCATTATCCACAATGCACCTCTAACTGCCAAAAGTTCAGAAAGGTCAGAAAATTCAAGTGCGTTGTGCTGGTAGGGGCTACCTCAAGTCGCTTATATAGCACTATTCAAGAGCAGCAGCGTCCTAAAGTGAATGTGAGTGAGTGATGAAATAAGAGGTCTACAAAGGTCTGTCAAGATCACTTGTCACACACCACCATATTTTTTTAATTTCAAGCGTCTTAAGCCCCACTGATTTAATTGACATCACTTGAGGCATTTTATCACATTTCATGCAGCTCCCTTTGGAGCAACAAAAAACTTTTTACACATATGAAGAAATAATGCCTTAATCCTGTAAACAGACAAAATTGGTGCAGTTTCATAGTTGACTGTAGTGTTAATTGTGTCAGCCATTTTAAAAGTTATTCTTAGTCTTAGTCCTGTGTCAAATGTCCTTGTTAGTTTTTGTCATATTTAGTCCACTGTATACAATTTTATTAATTAAGTTTTAGTTGACTAAAAGTCTGGGTGTTTGATTTTAGTCAAAAGAAAATCAAAAGTATTTTAGTCTAGTTTTACTCATTAATCATCATTTAAGTCTTTTCTAACTCATTAGTATAATTTTGATTAGCATTTTGGTCAATCTGCTCTGACCAAAACAGAGATGTATCCTTTTAGTCTTTATTTCACTCATCTCACATATAGATAAAATGTTTTATAACATTTGAATGTTAGCTTTGTTCTCTTTTTTATTGCAAAGGTGACGTTACTCAATTCCCGGTGGCTAGCCTTGGTATGCCACTTCAAGTTTGTAGTGTTTTTCAACAAATCTTAAAACCACATTGCCTGCCGCCTCACTGTATTTGAAATGGGACCAAATATCTAAGCGCCTCTTTCTCCCTAGCATGTTGTGTTCATCACCAGAGTTCACATCCTCCACCGTACAGTAACGTTTTCTTCCCGCACCAGGTGTTGGCCAGCATTCAAAGCACAAGAAGAAAAAAATACAACTGAATGAACACGCTGTTCAAGTGAAAACTTTTAGTATTTTATTTTAGCATTTTTCGTCAACAATATTGGACATTAAGATAGTCACAGTCACTGTTTAAGGACTTAGTCTCCATCTCGCCATCGTCTCGTTTTAGTCAGGAAAAAAAGGTCGTTGATGATTATATTTCGTTTAGTTTCGTCTGACGCAAATAACACTAGTTGACAACAATCCATATTTTTATGTTAACCATGGATCTAAGAAGTTTATGTAATATGAAAGGTGTTGCTTGTAGTGACAAACCCCCAAAGCTTTATTACCTGACCTTGATAGTTCCCTTCAGCTTCATCGAGATTTTTAGCATCTTTCGGCTCATTGTTTTAGTTGTGCTGGATATGTAAGGTAAATAGAGGCTGTTTGCTAGCATATATAGCCATATCAACTTTTTGAAGTGATGTTATGTCACTGTTGTGTTGACAGTCTGTAGCACTGCCTCCAAGTGGCCAAATTCAATTAATGAAGGTTTAAAGGCACTGCATGATTGAAAATGTCTTCCTGTGCTGCCATCTAGTCTTATGAATAAGGACACTGACAGACAGTAATGTTTTTATTTTCATCCTTTTTTAATCACACCAAAATTGCTAGTACTCCCCTGATTTACATGTTGGCATGTGTATCGCCTACACTTTATTTGGATAGTCTGGCTACAAATAGTTATAAGGTATTTGTAACATTTCAACAGCTTATCAGTTGAGATTCAACAATGCGACAGTTTCACAAATAAAAGTGTTTTCTGGGATCACAACAATACGTTTTTTTGTTTGGTTAGGTTAAGGCACAAAAAACACTGTGGTTAAGGCTGATGTTACTATATTCATTATAATTTCATAAAATAGTGTGTGTATATATACATATAGCATACCACTACTTTAATAATAATTCCATTTGGACACTGCAGCAGTTCAACAAATACATAACCAACATTTACAATTGTTGTAGGTTTTGTTGAAATTGGCTCTCAGATGGAGCTGGCTATTATTGTTCACATAACCGATATATCAAAGGACAAAAGAACTGAAGGCCCCCAACTGTAGGGCAATTATGTCATTAGGCCGGGAGACTGTTGTTTCCTTGTATTCTCTACGAGATCCCAGCATACTTTCTATTCTCTCTGCTCTGTCTCCACCAACAGAGAAAAGCCGAACAGGTGAGTGTGAAGTACCACCTGGGTAATGCAGTGTTTTAGGGCCATATGAATCGCCTAGATAATATGGAGAGGTCAGAAAATTGTACTGGCTGTTTGTGATAAGTGCTGGTGTGCAAGCAGATCATGGTACACCAAAGGGTATAATGTAGAAGTGCCAGTACTGCTGGCACTACTGAGTGCTGGCCCACTTCAAGCCATGATTCAAGGACAATCATTTTTGTTAATATACAGACAGTATATAGTCTCTGTTGACTAAATATTGGGATGTCTGTTCCTGCTGTTCTTTCTAAGCTGAAGAACCTGAGAGCAGAGATGCAGAAGCTGGAGACATACGACACCATGCAGGTGGTGAAAGGACAACGAGACAACAAGCATCTGAACAGCGAACTACAAAGGTGCAAAAATGGACCTCTCCCCACCACCCAACCCACTCAACCTCTACATGGTATGTCCCCAAAACACCACCAGATGTTTCACTTCTCTGCCACTGGCACTGAGGATTCTGGTTATGTAGCAAAAACGTTTTTCAGCATAGTTCACTTGTCATTAACCAACATGAGCTGAATGGACTTCCTGATCTCGTTTGTAATTATAATGAGTTGCTTGATATTTTACCTAAACAAACTCAGATGTGACCAGACCCTAACCTCCAGCAAATTTACACCCAACATCCAAGACCATTCTGGTTCTGCACCAGAAAGTGACACTTCAAATGAAGTCACTCACAGCTGTGAAGGGCCCTCCTCAGTAAGAGCTAATGTAGCCTGTAAATGCACTGTGGGAAGCTCTCAGCACTAATCACCACAATTAGGAAGTAACGATCAACCAGTGGACGTCTCGCTCAACCAGCGGTAGTTTCCCACAAATTCTCTCTCTCTGCTTCATTTCATGTTTTTCTCCCCCCAAGGTAAATGTCCCCACGGTCAATTTCGGAACATTACTGGCCCGAGGGTGTACACAGCAGGAGAGTACCCTGGCTCCTATGCTTATGGAGCCTGGGGTCGGGATCCCAAACCAGCGGTGGGAAAGGAGAGCTGGTATTGGCTGGTAATGATGACCTCCAGCAACAGATACGCCAACTACATCCGTCTCTACTCTAGCCTGAGCTCTCTCATTGTTGGGGTGAGCGCCCCAGGTAAAGAACTTTTGTGTTCTACTTCGAGTGTTGATGTTAGAAATGTACAACCTATCAGCTCAGTGAGCATGCACATGTTAAATAACACTAGTTGACAACAATCCATATTTTTATGTTAACCATGGATCTAAGAAGTTTATGTAATATGAAAGGTATTGCTTGTAGTGACAAACCCTTAAAGCTTTATTACCTGACCTAATAGTTCCCCTCAGCTTCATCAAGATTTTTTGCAAGGAGGAAAAGCTGTTCTAATAAATTAAAGTAATTGGCTCACTGAACCTGGACATTAAATGGTCTTTAACCCAGAAACATATGCTGTAGGAAGGTAAACTAGTTGAGTAGACTTCTATTGATTGTTTTCTTTGATATTAACAAATGATGAAATACTTACTCATGATGACGTTTGTGCCTCCTTCTCATGCTTCTTCTTGTTCTTCTTCCAGGTAATGTCCAGATCCACTCCTCTAACCCAGCCACCAACACTATCCAGGGTCCGAATGTTGTGCTGTATGGAGAGGCCTTGTACTACAACTGTTACAACCAAGATGATGTTTGTCGATTCAACCTCACCACCAAAACTATCACCACCTTACAACTACCCAAAGGCACCAGGTTCGCTGATCAAATCAGTCTTTAAGATTATTATTTGAATGATGTTGCTGATGTCAGAATTAATGCCTCGTTTCTACAGAAAATAAAGAAAATGTCATGTTATCTTTCACATTTGTGCATAATGAGTCCATGAAACTAAGATGCTGATACATTGTTTTCCAAGTTCTCATTTCTAAAAAGGAAACATCACTTCTGTCGTCTGTTTTGTTTTCAGGTTTAACTCAAAGGGTAACTTCTGCCACCTTGAGGAATGCTACCCGTTCACCGACCTGGACCTGGCAACAGATGAGTCAGGTGTTTGGGTGATCTATACCACAAACCAGGACTTTGGCAACCTGGTGCTGTCCAAGGTGGAGGAGGGTGAACCAATGACTCTTGGCCAGACCTGGCACACCTCGGTCTACAAGCAGGGGGTGACCAACACCTTCATGGCCTGTGGCGTGCTCTACGCAACACGGTATGTCAACAAAACCATGGAGGAGATCTTCTATGCATTTGACACCACGACGGGGGTAGAAAGGTTCAACGTTGGAGTTTTCATCAACAAGATGACTCCCAACATTTATTCCCTGAACTACAGCCCTGTGGACCAGATGCTACATGTCTACTGTAACTCCTACATGGTCTCCTATAAGGTCTTGTTTTGGTAGGGACATGTCTACTGAGTACTACTGAGTTGTCTTTAGCAATAACTGTAATTAAAAACATGTAAATATAACCACTGTTGTCCGTCAGTGTCTGGTCAATGTATTAGGAACACGCAGGGTTAACAGATCTCATTACCTACTACGAGTCCACTGCGTTTTAGTTCACAGGTATTCTGTCTTTAGCCATTGGTCTTTTTTTGTGCCAAAATATTCAATATGAATTATGAGCTCATACAACTGAATCTTTTGTGCTCTCTCACACACGCCGGTAACTGACACACAGTTTTCATTGTAGTCTGACTTTTTTGATAGACTTAGCAACTTTTCAGACCCTCTTAGTTACTTTATTTGTAAAAAGTATCTAGCAACAATCATGTGAGTTATTCAGATCATCAGGGAGAGTGATGAAATATACACATATCTATTAGATTGTAATTAATTAGCGGCTCTTCTGGCAGCAGCACAGTATCTCTCCCTCTCCTCTCGCACCGTGCACACACAGGCAGAATTGAGAGTGAGTTATGCTATGGTTATGGCGAAATTGTTTGTCTCTCGCTCTGAATCTTTGTGGCATCACAGGAGGAGAACAAGGTAGGTTGGTAGAGAACATAGGCCTAGTCGCAGCAGACTTTGCAGTGATGAGAAAATTGTTTCATTCACATGCTACTAGAGCGAACAGATTCATGAACAACTTTCAAATGAGAGAGATGCCATTCCTGCCAAAACCGATCAACATTATAAAACAACATTTTAATTTAGCAAATATATTTTGACTACTATTTTACTGTTTTTAATATAGAACTGTAATTCTTGTAGATTACAATTGTTAAGCTTGTATCTTACAATAATTAGCTGTTAGCGCTTTCCGCAAGTGCATTCGATTTACCATTTAAAAAACGTCTCAGAATAATGGACAGCTTCAGAAAGGGAGGGAGAGAACACCAAGTGTTCTGAAATAAGAGATGTATTATCCTCCATTACACATCCTCCATTACACAAATGAGAGGTAACTTCCCAACATCTTGTGAAAAAAAACAACAAAATTAAGCTCTTCGCTGCAAGAGTCAGGCACTTCCAAAAAACCCCAAACAAAAATAATTTGTGTGTTGTTGTTTTTTTTTACATAGAAACACCTATTTGTCTTGAAAAGGCAACTGATATACACATTTTCACCAGGGGCAGAAGCAGCTGTAAACATCAGGGCTTAGCCCAAATCAAGGGGGGTCGGGGGAATTATTTTTTCCACATGTGCAGTATTATTTTTTAAGACGTTTGAGATAAAAGAACACATCTATGCTTCATTTTGGTAAAACATGATAGTTGCCCAGGGAAAAAGTCATCACAACAAATGTTGAGGATGACTAATTTTCATTCCTGCCACCTAAAATGAGGATATGGGTTTGGTTGGATGTTACTATTTTTGAGTTTCGTTAACATGTGGAAAGGTAGGGATGCTCTGATAGCAGGGGTCCCCAACAGTGCCAAGCAAATGTTGAATGAACACAGTGACATCTGGTGGCATGTAAAACTTATAGCAGCCTTTCAAGACTGGGGTCAAAGCACCACTACACCTCACTGATATTGCAAGTTTTATGTGTATTTAACATTACATTGGCATTTACCAATTTAGCTGATGCTTTTCTTTTGATCAGCTCCCAGTCTGTGAGTGGCAGATTCTCCTCCCTCACTACAGTGGGCTGTCGCACAAGTTAACAAACTCAGAGTTATCAGTAAACCTTTTTCTGGACTACACCTGCATCGGGCGTCTCTCTCCACAGAAGCAGCCGCCAGTCAGAGGCCGACCTGTTAATATTGTTAGGTCTCCATACAAAGGTACAACTTAGGTTACATTCTTTTGAAAATATAAAGACACAAAACAACGTTGCTAATTTGACAATCACACAGGGATAAGAATCATAGTTACATAGCTAACATGGTTTCACCTACTTGAGAACTTTCTACAGGAACCTTCCTCTTTCATGTACATTTAGTCATTTGGAAGTCACTTTATCCACCCCAAAATTAAAAGAAAGCATGAAGAGCAATGACACCAGAAATGACACCAAAGGCAAGAGTTCTATCCACTGTTCTAAAGATGCCCATGATGGTATACCGTCACTACGGTTGAGAATATGCTGAGCGCCTTCAGGTAGGGTGATCCCACCAAAATATAAGACAGAACGGCATCGTAAGTCTTTCCTGCCTGCCGCCATTAGGCTCTTAAATATCAAATAACTGAGGAATTCATTGTACCCTGATATTTTAGAAATGGTATGATAAGATAGGCTATTTGTATGTGTTTTGTTTTTGGGCTTCTTTTTATTCGTTTTATTCTATATTTTATTCATTTCTGTCTTGGGTCTAGGACTCCAGTATATTTCAGCTTCTATGTCTTACTGTTCACTTAACAAAATATTTTATCTATTTATTTTTAGACTTTTTATTTTTGACAAATCGACTTTATGGATTGTGATGTCCATGTGTGAGGACTGAATGTGGTTGCTGCTACTGTAACAGATTTTAATTTCAACAAATCAAATAAAAAGTATCTATCTAAAGTATCTAACTAAGGATGGGGATCCGTCATTTTATTGATAATGAAACCCTTAGTGAGACTGCTTAATGATCCGATTCTTTATCGGTACCACTATCGATACTTCACTATTATTTGATGACGGTTATTTGGTAAGACCAACCACAACGGGCTTGAGAAAAATATTCAATGTGCGATAACATTGTTATATAATGAGATTACATATGACTTCCAATAAATAAATGTATATTCAAGTGTGCATATTAACTGCCTGGTATTTATATGATTAGAATTTTATATTTTGAATACAGCTAAATGTTGTTTCTAGAGCAGCAACATTAATGTTTACAACAGCAAAGCCACTAGATAAACTCAATATCTGACATCACAATACTGAGGGACTTTTAGAAAGAATAAAAAATCAGACAATTGTCGGTATGAGACCTTCCTCCTCCTCCTCTCTGCTATTATTCACTGCCTGCAGGTAACGTTACCTGGTAGAAGGAGGATCGGCTGGTTTGTCTCAGCCAGCAGCTGAGTACAGACCAGTCTATGCTACAGACTGACAGCTTTCATGTTAGTTTTTTTTTTTTTTTTTTTACATCTGGCTAACTGCCAAGCTAACGTTAGCTGCGCTTGTACACGACATACAGTATGACAGACTGAGCTCAGAGATGTTTACCTTACAGACAGGTGTATTGATAAAGTATTGTCTTTTTACTCGCAAAGGTTTTATTGCACGTACTTACAGTAACAAACCTAGCTGTTGGCAACTTGCGCGCTGTGTGTGTGTGTGTGTGTGTGTAGAAGCCGACAGAGAGCAGACAGAGCCTGCAGCCTGATTATAAACAGTCCCCATATAATGTTGTTGTCAGTGAAAACTAAATGTCATAGCGTCCCTGTTGATGCTGTTATATCTTTCCATTCATTGACCAGATGGATATTGAAGATATTTTAGGAGAGAGAGAAGCAGGACACAGGCAGGGCAGCTGATTCTGAGGTCAGCAGAGGGCTACAGGTCAGTAAGTCTGTGGCCTACAGTTTTAAGGAAATGTGGGCTGTTTTGTTTTCTTCTAACAACAGACAATTGTTGGCAGGTCTAGGCAACAAGGCAAAGCCTAAACTAAATTATTTCATGATGTTAATTATATTTGCTATATTCTGACCAACTTAACTTTCTGCATTTATTGGCTGTAATAAATTAAATAGATATATAGATGTTGCCTAAATGGGTAGGCCATACATGTGCATATACCCACAGATATACACACAGGAAAATAAAATAAAAGCAATCATACATACATGTATCCATACATATAGTAATCATTACTCCAAATCTTTTATTCCTTCCACAATCAGGTTATTAAATTCAGAGAGTAACCCACTTTTTTCTTGCTTCTGACGTGCATGTAACATTACAGTAATGTTTGTTCAACAGAGGAGAAATGGAAGGACAGAGTATGTCTGTTCACTTTTTTTCTATTAACATCTTGGCTTCTTCACTGCTTGTTGACATAAGTGTAGTTCTACAGCAACAAAAGTAAAGCGAGTGCAAAGATTTTGCAAGTGCAAGCTACGCGTTCCCTGAGGGCTAAGCCCCCCCCTGTCTTTCAATCCAAGTGACGTCCCTGATTACTTCACTGATAGAACTGATATTCCAAGATAAAAAAATAAAGTTTTAATAAACTTAGTTTTGCTTTGACTTTGGCTAGGCTAAACACATCTTGGACCACATCTCTGCACTGATGAACCTGATATTGATGATAACTAAAGAATGCGTAGTTCTTAAAATGCTGGAATGCTTCTTTGACACTAACAGCAGTGCTGCCAACTATACTGAAAAAGACTAACACCGTGGAGTCTAAATACACACGTAAACACAGATTGGCCTACTTCTTCATGATTGCCATATTAAATTTCCATGTTTTGGTACATATATGAGTGTACAGTGGTGTTGTTATTATGCTTTAAAGTAATATGATATGTGATGCTTCAAAGGCAATTTCATCACCAATCAATAAGAGACATAGGTAGACAGACAGATGCCACTTCTGGTCATATTTTGCTGTATCTCAGCCTTGCAGTGCACTCTGGTGGTAATAAGGCACATTGCTACATTTTTGTACCGAGTCAATCACAGTTTTTCCTCGATTGTTTACACACATTTTCTGAAATAATGCCTCATATTCTCAGAACTCTACACACAAATCACACACAATGGGCAAAACAACTCAATTCTCCTGCAAAATAAAACTTTACATTCAAAACAATATTATTTCTTCTCAAAATGGTATTTTGTTTTCAAATGACACACACAAATCATATGAATAGACATTCATAAGAACCAGTTGAACACTGATGTGCTCAATGTAAAACACTATGATGAATGGAAAACACTTCTTCTCCATTCATCATAATGACTTAGGCCTTTTTTTGTTGAGTGTTACACTTACTACAGATAGTACATACATAAGTGTGTTGTAAAATATTTGAGAATGTTGTTTTTATACTCTGAACACACAAATATATGGTAACAATATATTTTATTTGTCCCACAAAAACAATGTAAGTGTACATCCCATTCCCAACCAACACAAAGTTGCACATACACTACATACAAAACACTTTTAATGTATATTTATACATATTTATCTGTACCTCTTTAGAGAGTTTCTGTGTTTGGCTGCTTGTGGATGACACAAACATCTGTTTCCAACTGGCTGAACTCCTGGCCCAGCAGGAGCAGAGACAAGGCCGTGTACAGTCCTTATTGTGCAGGGACTGGTGAGGCTCCAGCCGGCCGTCATGTTCTTAACCAGGGCCTGGATCTGAGGGAGATGCTGGCTGGACAATGTCACAGGCAAACACAGACAGAAAATCCTCTGCTGTTTCTTGAAAACTGAATTTGTTTTCAGGATTCCAGGTTCAAGTAGGGCTGTGCAATTAATCAAAATTTAATCACGATTTCAATTTAGGCTTCCAATGATCATAAAAAACAAGTTAATTGAATTAAATCAGTTATTGTGCACATGCTGTTTCGCAATGACATTCGTTTGGTCTTGTGATATATCTCCAGCTCATCCTTTCCTTCACAGCGGCGCCCCCGCCCCTGCCTAAAAGCCCAACTCACTCTCAGCAGCTGTGATGTTTAGCTTCAGCTCAAGCCAACACAACAGGGTTACAACTGCTACAACCAGAGGCGGAAAGAATACAAAAATAATCTACTTAAGTAAAAGTACAACTACTTTACTAAGTTTTACTTACGTACAAGTGAAGTTACTGGTATAAAAATCTACTCAAGTAAAAGTAAAAAGGAGCTCATTTACTTTTACTTTAAGTCAGTTACACTTTTAACCTAAAATTACTTACCGGTATTTATATTGGTGTGCAAAGTTTTCTAAGCAGACACATTAAAACATGTGGTGTGTTTTAATGCGTGTGTGTGTGTGTGTGTGTGTGTGTGTGTGTGATTTTAAGGTTTACAAATTGGCAAGACTGTCCGTGAATGCCGCCCACCTTACAACCAAAAGAGATAATGAGCAACAGGTGCGGATGCCAATGACAGATTGGACAGGACTCTTTTTTTTTAAAGTGAAGCAACGGCATTGGAAAGGAGGCAAGAGAGCAGCAGGGAAGGTCAGCCAGCTTGTTGGGCACTGAGCAGGGGGCATCAAGCAGGAGGACGGCATCTACAAGAGACCTGTGGGGAAGTAATTGTTTGGACGGAACCGGCGCGGCAGCCGAGACGACGCAGCAGCGGGCGACCGGGAGAGCAGTCGCTATAGAGGCCTGTAAGGAGACACCGGGCAGATTCGGGCAGACCCAGGAGCGACCCGCGGAGAAGCTACTTTTAGACTGCTTTTGCTTCCCTCAATCTTTACCAACTTACTTCAATAATTGGACAGCGAGGTGGATGCCGGGGAAACACTGGCACAGGGAAACCGACGGGACTGGGAGCCGGGGAACACTGGGGCCGAGGAAGCAGGGAGGCAAGGAAGGACTGGGAGGACGCCGTGAGGAAAGTCCGAGGAGGAGGGGACCGGAGGAAGAGCCCAGCCGACTGTACAGAGGACGAGGGTGAGTGAACCTGGGAAGGAAACAGACAGAGAGACAGGGTTAGTGACAGAGGTGAGAAAGCACAGGGAAATTGGCAGGCTGACGAGGTGGCTGATGAGGTGCAGGTGCGGGTCGTTGGCCCGAGGGCGGAGCAGAGGGAGAGAGAGCACACACACAGGGGAGGAAACACAGGGAGGCAGGCAGAGAACAGAGAAAACCAAGGAAAAAGCAGAATAACTGAAGAAAAGGAGAAAAAAACAGGACACTCACCGTCAGCCGGGCCGCCACCACAACAGGGCCCCCTCCTCAACGGACACCTCCCACTGGACTAGGGGCTTGGCAGACGAACGTCGGGGGGAGGAAATCGCACTGGGGGTCCGGCTGGTGGGGGTCCAGGGTCCAAAACAAAACACGGAATTCAGAGAAGGTTTCAGGACTGGGAAGGGTTAGGCGAACAGGTAGGGCTGAACTGAGGACATAGGGCCAGACTGGGTGCCAGAGGGTAGAGCTCGGGAACCAGGGAGTTAAGGCGGGCAACCAGAGGGCGGAGCAGAGGGACCAGGGAGTTCGGGCGGACGTCCCGCGGGCAAAGCAGAGGGACCTGAGGGTTTGGGCGGACGTCCCGCGGGCAAAGCAGAGGGACCTGAGGGTTCGGGCGGACCAGGGGAGCCAGGGAGTTCAGGGGGCAGCCCGAGGACAGAGCAGGGGAGCCAGGGATGTCAGGCAGGCAGGTTTATCAGCTCCCGATTGAACTTTTTATCAGAAAAGTTGCACTTATCTGCCAGGACCTGCTACGCGGACCTAACGTCACATCATTTGTTCTTTAGTTCCTCAACACAACCCTGGTGTAGATGGCTTCCTTGACACCTCTTTCAAACCATCCATCTTCTCTGTCTAAAATGTGCACCTGGTGGTCCTCAAACGAGTGTCCTCTGTCCTTCAGATGTAAGTAGACAGCAGAGTCTTGACCTGAGGAGTTGGCCCTTCTGTGTTGAGCCATGCGTTTGTGTAGTGGTTGTTTAGTCTCCCCAATATACAGGTCTGTGCATTCCTCACTGCATTGGACCGCATACACTATCTATCTAGCCATCTACACCTGGGTTGAGAAGCCGTCATTGAACAGGGGAGGGGGTCTACGCCACCACTTATCCCCCACTTACAATGCTGTCCTTTCATCACTTCCCAGGAAACTCAACAAACGTAACCTATTGGCCTCAGGTGAAGATACCAACGATGGTCGTTCAGTCTTGGCCACAGGTAGTCTCAACGACTGTAACGACTGTCGTCACAGCAACAAGGAACACTAACGAACCAGCGGTATCGATGACCCGGGATAACGACCCCACTGAGGTTAAATAGCTGAGTTTCCCTGCCAGTTAGTCAGAACTGAAGAAGTCCTTTGGATGAGGAACGAAACGTCTTCCAGTAGCTTCAACCAAGTCCAGTTGCCCTTCATTTTAACCTTCGTTGGATAACTATGACCTGGATGACTGAGAATCTTCATAGACAAATTCTGTGTTACGGAGAGAGTCACGTAAGCTCTCCAGCTAACACCGAGCAGTAGCTAACGCTATCCGTTATATCCGTTATGTTAACATTATATATAACGTAAGCACAACAAATGCTTAAGTTATTAAACTACACATTGCATTTATAACACATTATAAATTCACTGTAAATGCTGCAGTCTGGGTCTGGAATTATTATTAAATAAGAACACACTGCGTTTTTAACATAAACAAAAGTATGAATCATTCATTTTAAATGGGTTTCTGTTTGGGTCTGGATATTTTTGGTGGTCATTGCAAAATCGTTACTTTCTGTTCCTGAATCTGTAACCATATCTTCAGAATAGATACTGTTTACATCTGTGCAAACCCACAATCCAAAGGCATTTATTAGTCACTGCTTTCCTTCCACATTTGGATTTCCTTCCTATCATCCAGTTACATCACTTAAGAACCAACAACCTCCAGCCTCTATAGACTGTCTACTGTATGACCAGTGGAAAGAATGTGTCTTTATTGTAGTGAACAACGGTGTGGATTTGTGCATTTTATATTGGATAAATTTGGAGCTACTCTAAATTCCTTTCTCCTCCCCAGAGAAGAAGGGGAGGGGTCAAATTTGCTTTCTCTAAGTGCTAGCCCGACCTTAAAACTGGCACCTTTTTGATCCCGAAGCTGATAACGCGGGGCCTGACTGTTAAACTGACAAAGGGACACAAGCCAGCCATTAGCATTTCCCTGAACAGCCTATCAAAACTGGCCCCCCCACACATGTTTCCGTGGCAACTGACCTTATTCTTTCTTTTATTACCACATCAAAGGGATACTCCTTGTCTCACCTAGGTGTGACACAATCCAGGTCAGCTGAACTCTGAATGGCCAAAGACTGCAGTCTCCAAAAACTCAAAGCATTTGATTAAGTTTAATTAAATCTTTAGTTACCTGATTACGTTTGCCTCTATTTGAGTAGTTATGTTAACTGTTGTTGCTATCCGTTGTTGATATTAGTGCTGAAAAGAAAGTTACTTGTGCAGTGTTTTTATTTTCAGCAAGACACTCCTTCACCTAATGTAATCCAAGCTTTCCTCATGTAACCTGAGCTCCCCCAAGTGGACGAAATAAGTATTACATGCCCTCGTTGGAAATGCCGTTAAATGTATAAATATCCTGACCAATAATGTGACAATTGTTTCCTGTTACCAAATGCCTAGAACAGTACAACCGTTCGACCATTGAGGTTCGACTGTGGAAAATATTTGATTATAATGCGCGCAAATAGATTTCTTTTTAGACATTAAGTTTAGAGAGGCAGTCCCTTGGGAAACCTGAGACGCTCCCTGGGGAACCACACCCCAGGCAACAAAAGAGCGACACGCGAACCTCGCTTCGCTCTCTTCTCTTTGCTGTTGGCTCTCTTCCACTCTGCTTTGCTCGCTGGACACTTCGGCACACGTGCGGCGTGCCTCGCCAGGCAGCGCCCTAAGAGTTGACCAGCGAAACAGGCCCCTTTTGTTCGCCTGAAGCTACACACCTGAAGTGCTGCGACAGCGGTCTGCCTTCAGTTTGTTTTATTTTCTTTATTTCTTTTGTTTGTTAAAGTTATCAGTCCGTTAAGTTACACTGGACTAATTCAGGAACGACCAAGTTCCATTTTAAGCCTTTTTCGTCGAGCCAACTTCACCGAGGTCAGACCAAGCCACGTGGTCTCGCCAGCTACAACGAAGGAAACCTGAAAACAGCCAAATTGCCAGACGGAGGAGGCGTCTTCAATCAGACACGGAGAACCCCGGAGAATCCCTAGCAAAAAGCCAGGATCGGGCAGCTAGCGTGGGACCAGCAACAGGCCAAAAGCAGGCTGTCGACAAGCAGTAAGACTTAACACATGTTCTGTGATCAGATATGTCCATTTTAACTCCTAAAATCATAGCATTAGTTTACTTTCATTAGCTCTTCTAGGCCGTATGAGTCAAATGCTTCCCACAATCGAACCTCCAGGCTCATTGTTCAGCAAATGTGCAAATGACAGCCTGCTTTGGCCATTCAGAGTTCGGCTGTCCTGGATTGTGTCACACCTAGGCACCTAGGCAACACATAAGGCTTTATCTGTACCGGATACTCTCGCTCAACTCTAGCGAGAGGTTTTGGTCCTGATGGACCGCAGCCTCCTGCCAGAGGGGAGAGTCTGAAACAGTTTGTGTCCGGGGTGGGAGGGGTCAGTTGCAACTTTCCTGCTTGCCTCAGAGTCCTGGAGGCGTGCAGGTCCTGAAGAGAAGGAAGATTGCAGCCAATCACCTTCTCTGCAGAGTGAATGATGCGCTGCAGCCTGCCCTTGTCCCTGGCAGTGGCAGCAGCGTACCAGATGGTGATGGAGGAGGTGAGGATGGACTCAATGATGGCGGTGTAGAAGTGCACCATCATTGTCTTTGGCAGGCTTCTGAACTTCTGAACTGCCCAGGAAGCGGAAGGAGTCTCCAGTGGTGACTGGGGAGTCACACAGGATGATGGGGGAGGGTGGAGCCGGGCTCTTTCTAAAAATCCATGACCATCTCCGCTGTCTTCAGAGCGTTGAGCTCCAGACTGTTCTGGCTGCACCAGGTCACCAGATGGTCAATCTCTGTAGGCGGACTCGTCCCCACCTGAGATGAGCCCAAAGAGGGTGGTGTTGTCCGCAAACTTCAGGAGCTTGACGGACTGGTGACTGGAGGTGCAGCTGTTGGTGTACAGGGAGAAGAGCAGGGGGGAAAGAACGCAGACCTGAGGGGAACCAGTGCTGATGGTCCTGGACTCAGAGACATGTTTTCCCAGCTTCACGTGCTGCTTCCTGTCTGTCAGGAAGTCTGTGATCCACTTCAGGTGGAGTCAGGCACATTCAGCTAGGAGAGCCTGTCCTACAGCAGGGCCAGGATGATGGTGTTAAAAGCAGAGCAGATCTGTTGGGTCTGTAGATGAACTGCAGGGGGTCCAGGAGTGGGTGAGACGGGAGTTGGGGGTGGAGCTGACTGGAGGAGTCACAGGGGATGGTGTCCGATTGACTCGTAAAGCAGCAGTAGAACTGGTTCAGCTCATTTTCCAGGCAACAGTCGTTGAGTGGGGTGCTTTGGGTTTGAACGCCCTGCACCCGGCTCGTTCCCCACTCCTCAATGCCTCCTCCTTTTCCAACCTCAGCTGTCTGAGCTTAGCTGTAAACCAGGGTTTATCATTGTTATAACTTTGCACACAAACATTGGTATACAGCTGTCCTCACAGAAGCTGATGTAGGACATCACAGCATCTGGATACTCATCCAGATTGTTAGTAGCAGTCCTAAAAACATCCCAGTCAGTACAGTCCAAACATGCCTGGAGGTCCTATACAGCATCACTGGTCCACTGCTCAGATGTCCGAACTACAGGTTTACAGAGTTTTAATTTCTGCCTGTTTGCAGGAATCGGTGGACAATGACATGATCAGTGTCCCAGTGGAGCACGAGGGACAGCGTGATAGGCACTGCTTACTGTGGTGTAGCAATGATCCAAAGTGTTTCCCTCTCTGGTTGGACACTTTATGAACTGTCTGTATTTGGGGAGTTCTTGGCTGAGGTTTCCTTTGTTAAAGTCACCAAGAACAATAACAAGGTTTGTCTGCTCCACACACAGTATCTGGTCGGCCAGCATGCGCTGTGCGTCCTGCACGTTGGCCTGTGGCGGAATGCAAACACCGACCTGAAAACTCACAGGGAGAGTAAAACAGTTTACAGTTAATGATAACAGTGTTGACATAAAAACACCTCCACCTTTTGTTTTGCCAAAGGGCCATGTCATGTCATGGTCTGCTCTGTGTAGTTGGAAGCCAGCCAGCTGTAGCGCAGATTCCGGTATCAGATAGATCAGAAGATGAATAAAAGCCTCTGTTTTTTAGCTGGTAGCTGAAGTTCGTCCAGCTTGTTGCACAGTGAGCGAATGTTGGAGAAAAATATTGCCGGCAGCGGTGTGCGGAGTCCCCGTCTGCGAAGACGCACAAGCGACCAGGCTCTTTTTCCTCTCCTGCGGCGCTTCACAGCCCGAACAGCAGCAAGCGTGCCCTTCACCAAAATGTTCAATAATTCCACTGATGACGAGAAAAGAGGGAAATAAAGGGAGTTGTTCCCCTGATGTTCATGAGCTCTTTTCTGTTGAAAGAGCTCTGGGAATCATAGATTTATGTCACCTGTCTTGTCTTTGTTTATCACAAGTTAACAGTGTCTTAGCTACTTCACCCAATATGTACAAATGATAATGTTCATTCAAAGTTAGGCTTGTGCCTCTAAATAGGTGGCAAATAGCTGGCAAGCAACTGAATCTATTGCTCTGAAACATTCAGAAAGTATGCCAGTATAGACAGGTAAAATAATGTTTTACATCCAATGAAAGTTAGGATTATGGCAGATAAATCAGACAATGCACAGGGAATTTATTGATAACCCCACAGTTGTCGTCCTTAGTGGTTTGGAAATAAAATCTTAAGTCTTCTATGTTTGAGAAAAGCGGTCGATTCCGAGACTAGACTGAGACCTTCAAAAATTGGTTTTGGGACAAGAGCGATCTCAAATACTAAAACACTAGTCAGAGCTTTTATTTTATTCATTGCCACACATCACTATGTATAGAGAATTTCAATAAAGCAAATTGTCTTCTAGCTTTAACCCTGTAGATATATTCTTCTGACTTCCAGTTAAAATAATAACAGCCTCAGAGGTACCATTCTGCTTTCAGAGAGGCTGATCTAAAAGTGTTGTGCCCATCCTGAAGTTAAATCAAGCCAGTGAATTTTTCATCTCTAATTGTAAATAATCCCACTATCAACATATACAGTAATCTTTTTCTGTGTCAATTTGGGATATGGGGAAGATGGGACTTCTCTAATCCTAACCCACTCCAAGACAGGTCATTTTAGTGCATACTTGTGGAACCATTAAAAGAGGTTAGTATGCACAACAAATGTTGTAGTTAGATTATTTCACCTTTGTGGAAATTTCAAATTCAATTTTAAGGTAACATTATTTTCCGTGGGACAATTTGGTTCGCAGCCAGCAGTACCAAACAGATCAACAACAACAAATAATACATCATACATCACAACACAACACAACTTATATTTACAAGGAAGTCAATTTATAAGGCTGATAACAGAAGGGATAAATTACCTTTGTTGCCGATATGTTCTAGGGTGGCGCGGTGGTACAGCCTTTCTGTGTGGAGTTTGCATGTTCTCTCTGGGTGCTCTGGCTTCCTCCCACCGTCCAAAGACATGCGGCCTAGGTTGATTGGTGACACCGTGAGTGTGAGCGTGAGTGGTTGTTTGTCTATATGTGGCCATGCATGGATTGGCGACCCTGCCTTTGGCAGATTGGCTATAGCTCCCCGCGACCCTGTACGCAGAATAAGCGGTTGAGGATGGATGGATGGCCTATATGTTCTGCAACGTGTTAGAATCTGCATCTGATGGTAGCAACATTAATTCACCCCACAAGGGACGGCTGGGATCAGCCAAGATTGTTCTCACTTTCTTTAAAGATGTGACCTTGTACAGGTCATGAAGATCATGGGTGTACCAACAATTTTGCTACATGACTTTACAATACTTTGTAGGCGAATTTTCTGTCAGAAAGAAAGTGACCCATGCCAGCAGATAAAGAAGGTAAGAACCGATTCAATATAACAGGAGTAAAACATTTTCAAACAACAAAAACAGGGTTGACAATAAAACTGCGAAGCTTACCAGAAAAGTGCATGTGCTGATGTGCTTTTATGCACACAGCATCAACCTGGGGCTCAAAGCACAGTTTGTTGTCAATCACATTACCATGGTATTTGTTCTGCTGCACCAGTTCAACTGTCCATCACAACAGAAGAGATGACAGTGCGAAATTGATACACATATTCGGTTTTTGCCACATTAATGTTTAAAAAGAATGATTTACACCAATCAGTAGTTTCACAACTGTTCAGAGTTTTCACTGTTGAGGAGGGACCCAATAACAGAATCATCAGCAAATGAAAAAATGTGGCGCCTTTTAAATTGATGGCTTTGGAATTTGACTTCCCCAAAACATTGAAATACAACCATAACACCACAGTTATCACACATTAAGAATACAACACAGTACCACCATTAAAGTTACAACAATTATGCCATGAGAAGAAAACAACTGTTAAAAATTAGGTAGGTTAGAGCCTACAAGGAAACACATTTTAAATGAAATTAAAGAACACACTGCATTTATAACACATACAAAATAATGAATCATTCATTTTAAATGCTGGAGTCACTTCGGGTCTGGATATTTTTTGTTTGTCTCATTGCAAAATGGTCACTTTCTGTTCCTGAATCTGTAACCACATCTTCAGAATAGATACTGTTTGTACATCTCTGCAAACCCACAATCCAAATGCATATATTAGTCACACTTTCCTTCCACATTTGGATTTCCTTCCCTTCATCCAGTTACATCACTGTAGGACGAACAACCTCCAGCCTCCACAGACTATCTACTGTATCTGAATAAGCAGTGAAAAACATATCTCTCAGGTTGAGACATAAACTGGCACCTGAGGTGTATCTGAGCAACATTTGTTTCTGATTATACACTTCTAAATAGGGATATCTAAAATTATTTTAATATTAATAATTTTGTCACCAGCATAAACAAAAGTTGATTTGCTTTTCCTATAAACAGTTTTATATACAGTGAGGAAATAAGTATTTGAACACCCAGTTCTCCCACTTAGAAATCATGGAGGGCTCTGAAATTGTCATCGTAGGTGCATGTCCACTGTGAGAGACATAATCTAAAAAAAAAAAAAATCCACAAATCACAATGTATGATTTATTAACTATTTATTTGTATGATACAGTTGCAAATAAGTATTTGAACACCTGTCTATCAACTAGAATTCTGACTCTCAAAGACCTGTTAGTCTGCCTTCAAAATGTCCACCTCCACTCCATTTATTATCCTAAATTAGATGCACCTGTTTGAGGTCGTTAGCTGCATAAAGACACCTGTCCACCCATACAATCAGTAAGAATCCAACTACTAACATGGCCAAGACCAAAGAGCTGTCCAAAGACACTAGAGACAAAGTTGTACACCTCCACAAGGCTGGAAAGGGCTACGGGGAAATTGCCAAGCAGCTTGGTGAAAAAAGGTCCACTGTTGGAGCAATCATTAGAAAATGGAAGAAGCTAAACATGACTGTCAGTCTCCCTCGGACCGGGGCTCCATGCAAGATCTCACCTCGTGGGGTCTCAATGATCCTAAGAAAGGTGAGAAATCAGGCCAGAACTACACGGGAGGAGCTGGTCAATGACCTGAAAAGAGCTGGGACCACCGTTTCCAAGGTTACTGTTGGTAATACACTAAGACGTCATGGTTTGAAATCACGCATGGCACGGAAGGTTCCCCTGCTTAAACCAGCACATGTCAAGGCCCGTCTTCAGTTTGCCAATGACCATTTGGATGATCCAGAGGAGTCATGGGAGAAAGTCATGTGGTCAGATGAGACCAAAATAGAACTTTTTGGTCATAATTCCACTAACCGTGTTTGGAGGAAGAGGAATGATGAGTACCATCCCAAGAACACCATCCCTACTGTGAAGCATGGGGGTGGTAGCATCATGCTTTGGGGCTGTTTTTCTGCACATGGGACAGGGCGACTGCACTGTATTAAGGAGAGGATGACCGGGGCCATGTACTGTGAGATTTTGGGGAACAACCTCCTTCCCTCAGTTAGAGCATTGAAGATGGGTCGAGGCCGGGTCTTCCAACATGACAATGACCCGAAGCACACAGCCAGGATAACCAAGGAGTGGCTCTGTAAGAAGCATATCAAGGTTCTGGCGTGGCCTAGCCAGTCTCCAGACCTAAACCCAATAGAGAATCTTTGGAGGGAGCTCAAACTCCGTGTTTCTCAGCGACAGCCCAGAAACCTGACTGATCTAGAGAAGATCTGTGTGGAGGAGTGGGCCAGAATCCCTCCTGCAGTGTGTGCAAACCTGGTGAAAAACTACAGGAAACATTTGACCTCTGTAACTGCAAACAAATATAACATTGATTTTCTCAGGTGTTCAAATACTTGTATCATACAAATATATAGTTAAAAAATCATACATTGTGATTTCTGGATGTTTTTTTTTTTTTTTGTGGACATGCACCTACGATGACAATTTCAGACCCCTCCATGATTTCTAAGTGGGAGAACTTGCAAAATATCAGGGTGTTCAAATACTTATTTTCCTCACCGTATATTAATCAATCAAGTTTTATTTAAAGTGCAAAATCACCAAAAGATCTGATTCCAATACACTTTCCAAAATACACCAAAAGAAAATACAAAAGGAGTATAGTAGGCACAGTTGTGCTCAAGACGCTGTACACAACAGCTATGTTATACATTCAAACACAAAAAGTAACTTGTTTTCACCTGTAGTTCAACATACTACAGTTATCATGTTCTTTAGGTTTTCTCATATAGTTGTGTGAACAGGAATAATGTTTCTTTTCTTTTTAAAAAGGTAAAAGTCAAATAAAACAGATAGTTGTCCATGAAAATGGTCATTAATCCACAATTTTAAATCTGAAAAAAAAACACTGACATTTGTCTCCTTCATTTAGTATACTTCGCTCTCTATCATGAGCAATAACTTAAGAAAAAACTATTTTATTACCTATGCAGCTCATGTCAATAATTAACCTTATGATAAAATCAACCTATCACAATAACACATTATTTCCAAGTATTCGTTTCGTTCAAAATATATAACTTGACTTAAGTAATATCTGTCAGTAAGGAGGAAGTAATTCTGATGAAAACATCAGGCACACACCGAACCCACATGCACTTTCACTCACTCACATGCAGAGGTTAGTGGGAGTGTTCAAAGGCTGGACAGACAGTCATATTCAAACTGAGTTCAGGGACTGTTTCATTTGGCGCTGCTCTCTGATCGACCATGAAGCTGTATGTGATCGTTCCACTGTGTGCTCTGTTCACCATCATCCAACAGGTATGAAAGCCCTGAGAATACAGTGATTATTATTACTTTTGTAAAATTACTTTCATCTCCTTAAATTTTATGACAAATGTCCATTTCAAATGTAGAAATATTTAAATGTTGTATTTTGTATTATTTTTACATTCCATGTTTGATATTCTTGATTTCAGGCATCTTCACAAAATAAGTGTACGTGTGAGCTGACTAATTCAGAGAAGGCATTCCCTCATAACAAACTCAGCACAGTGGAGGGCAATGCATCAAAATGCAACAGCAACATCACCCCACAGAAGGTAACTAGTTAATGTTATTTTCTAAACCAGACTGTAAAGAACACAAACTCAACAGCTGTAAAACAGACTCCTGTATGTGTGAACACAGAGTCTACCTGCTCTCTCTGCAGACTCTGGAGCTGGAGAGTCTGCTGCTGGGTTTGGAGCGACGTCTGCCCCAGCTGCAGGAAGATGTGTCGATGCTGGAGAGGGAGGATGACGGAGACCTCTACGCAGTTCTCAGCCTGTATGTGATAGAGAATGAACTGATGGAGATCAAGCAGCTCACTGACAGGCTCAACAGCACCACCAAGGCACACCAGGGTCTGACTGCTGACACCACTGAACAGGTAGACTCACAAAGCACCAGCTGTTCAACACTGACACCATTCAAGAAGGCAGCGCCTGTGTGCAAGTCTGCTCAAAATGTAGTCTGATATATGGTATCTATAGAAAGAAATATACTTGAAAATATCTTCTACTGCAAAATTGGTGCAGTTCCCTTGTCGGCTATAATCCATATTTTTATATTAACAATGGATAGACTGCAATGTGAATGGCGATGACTGTAGTGACAAACCAATATGCATGATCACCCGCTCAGATCTATCAAGGTATTTAGCGTCTGTCAGCTCATTGTTTTACTTTTAAAGCCCCCAACATGTTGTAATGTTTTGGTTCAGTCTTACTGAAAACAACCAAGGCAGATGTTTTTCTTATTAGCAAAATAGCTCTAATAAACCCACTGTGAGCAACCTACAGTGCAAAAGTTAGCAACTAGCTGGTAAAGATTTCTTCTTACTATCTACTTAATAAATAGGAATCTGTTTGCTAACATAATGTCCCCATATCAACTTTATAAGGTGATTTTATGTCAATGTTGTGTTTTACAGTTTGTGGCACAGCCCCCAAGTGGCCAAAAGCAATTAAAGAATGTTTAAAGGTACTGCATGAATAGTTGTTCATTAACTTTCATCATTCATCATGACTTAACATAAGGCATGCTGATCAGAAATTGTGTCCGACTTTCGCATTTTACTGTAAAACCTCGCGGGAGCAAGGCGGCTGCAGTTGCTGAGTCCAGCAGCCACAGTCTCCGCTTGCATTTGACGGCGAGATCAGTCATAGTTCTAAGCTCACAGTAAGCTCACGCAGGTGGAATGTGTCCGACTTTACAGCGGCATTTTTATACCCCGCCCCTGCAGTCACTGCAGCTCACATTTGACTACCAAGTCTGCCAAAGTCATCATCTCGAACGCAGCTACTGAAAATGTTTGCCCATGCTGTCATCTGGTGCCATACATAACGACACTGTCATGCAGTCATGCAGCAATGTTTTTCCCACAAACACTTTAGAATTACAGTTATATAGTAACTTCAATGTATTTTTATATTTGGGAGCTGTATTATCAGTGTAAGCAACATATTGATTGTTGTGGGTTTGGTGCTGAGGTTTTAAAATCATAGGTGTCTGAATAATTATTTTTGCTTCATCATTGTATGAGCCGATCCATTTTGACAATCTGGTTTTACCTGATGACAGGTAATGATGCATTCAAGCACTTGAAGTGGGGGAAAATGTGAAAGTACTCCCTTTATTACACATGTGTATCGGCTCAGCAACACTTTATTTGGATAGCCTGGCTACAGAGAGTTAATACGGTATTTGTAACATTTCAAAAGCCTATCATTGAGATTCAACTATTCGACAGTTTCACAAGTAAAATTGTTTCCTGATATCACACCAATGTGGTCAAGGATTGGTTAGGTTTAGGCACAAAAAAAACCATCTTGAAAGAACAAGCATAAAGTGCCTCCTGTGTAATGCAGTTTATTTAGGGCCATAGGAATTGCACAGAGAACTTAATATGGAGAGGACAGAAAAGAGTACCAGCAGTCTGTGATAAGTGCTGGTGTTGAAGAAGATTTCATGGCACACCAAAGAGTAAAACGTGTAAGTGCTGGTACTGCGTACCACTGAGTACTGGCCAACTTACAGCACTGATTCAAGTGCTATCATATTTGTTAATATACATTTCCTATTATATAGTGTATGTAAAACATCAGCTTAAGCTCACACACTGGATGTCTGTTCCTGCTGTTGTCTCTAAGCTGAAGAACCTGAGAGCAGAGATGCAGAAGCTGGAGACATACGACACCATGCAGGTGGTGAAAGGACATCGAGACAACGAGCGTCTGAACAGCGAACTAGAAATGTGCAAAAATGGACCTCTCCCCACCACCCAACCCACTCAACCTCTACATGGTATGTCCCCAAAACCCCACCAGATGCTTTACTTCTCTGCCACTTCCACTGATCATTCTGGTTATTTAGCAAAAGTTTTCAGCATAGTTCACTTAAGGTTCGTGCAGACTACACAATTTTCAGCGTCAGCCGATGGCAGTGCTGTTCACACTACACCACTTGCCGTCTTGTGACGGGAGTCTTGAAGCCGTTGTGGTGTTCACATTATGTGACTGATTGGTGACATGGGGGTCGCACACTGCATGAACTGACAGCGACTCTGTCACCCGACGCTGGTCTCCAAATCATGTCAATCATTTTGTCAAGAAAACACACGTGAAATGTGAAACGGAAAATGACATGAACCTACACATGAAACAGCTGTTGTTTGTTATTATAAAGATAGAAATTATAAAGACAAAGAATCTTGGTGAAAGAATGGATTAGCACACACAGGTAGCAGGGATTATCTGAGCAACAGAGAGACCTGGAGGTGTGGGATAAATTTTGAAAAATCACATTGTCAATCAATAGAAACAGTTTGGGCTTCCTTCTCTCCTTTGTAATCATAATGAGTTGCTTGATATTTTACCTGAGCAAAATCAGATCAAATCAGATGTGACCAGACCCTAACCTCCAGCAAATTTACACCCAACATCCGAGACCATTCTGGTTCTGCACCAGAAAGTGACACTTCAAATGAAGTCACTCACAGCTGTGAAGGGCCCTCCTCAGTAAGAGCTAATGTAGCCTGTAAATGCACTGTGGGAAGCTCTCAGCACTAATCACCACAATTAGGAAGTAACGATCAACCACTGGACGTCCCGCTCAACTGCTGCTTCATTTCATGTTTTTCTCCCCCAAGGTAAATGTCCCCACGGTCAATTTCGGAACATTACTGGCCCGAGGGTGTACACAGCAGGAGAGTACCCTGGCTCCCACAAGTATGGAGCCTGGGGTCGGGATCCCAAACCAGCGGTGGGAAAGGAGAGCTGGTATTGGCTGGTAATGATGACTACCAACAACAGATACGCCAACTACGTCCGTCTCTACTCTAGCCTGAGCTCTCTCATTGTTGGGGTGAGCGCCCAGGTAAAGAACTCTTGTGTTCTACTTCGAGTGTTGATGTTAGAAATCAGCTCAGTGAGCATGCACATGCAACACATACTAATGAACATGCAGAAATATAAGATTTGAAAGGGGGCAGATTTTCTATTTCTATTTCTATTCAAATGTGCACGAAGCTTGGAGGAAAAGCTGTTCTAATAAATTAAACTAATTGGCTCACTGCAACATGACAAGTGTTACTGATTGTTTACGGGGGGGAAAGGATGTTAACTGTTGGGTGCTTTAACCACACGCTGTCTTCCTGGAGCCACAGTCTCTGCTGAGCAAACTACTCACTCCCATCATCCATAAAGCGATTGCTTGTCCATATTGGCCATAATGACACAGCTCGTCGGGAATCTGAGCAGACAAAAAAGGATTTTATTGAACTTTTTAACCTTTTAAAAAGTTGTGGTAAATCAGTTTTTATCAGTGGTCCCTTACCAACTCTGCCCCATGACTCAAAGCTTCAGCAGACTCCTCAGCGTCAACACCTGGCTCTAGTCCACCTGCCATGCTCACAACTTTGGTTTTATTGAAAATTTTAATTTGTTTTGGAACCGTTTCTCTTTTTATAGGACCAATGGCGTGTACCCCAACTGACTGGGTAACTCGTTTTTTAGCAGCCAACCTACAACATGCTGTACAGTCTGCCTCATGTGTGTGACTATTTACACCACACATCGTTTCCCTGAAGTCTTCTTCTCCGCCCACCGCAGCTGCCCCTAGTTCAATTACCCTCACCAGCTCCCCCCTTGCGGCGTCACATGTCACTAACCCTTCCTTCACATAAATGCCCTGTTCACCTATTTTCATACCACTTCTCAGCGCTAAACTGCATCCCCTCAATGTGGTCAAAAAGCATCTCCTCACCATGTCATCACAAAAACTCACAGGTAAATCTCTTCAACCTCCGTCCTCTCTCCCAGTCCTCCCAACAAATCCCAAAACAACATCACCTGAAAATGGCCCTGCTCAATACTCGATCAGTAAGCACAACATCTGCCTTACAGAAACCTGGCACAAACCCCTGGATTACTTCTCACTAACTGTTACTAACTGAACACTTACTTTTCTGTCTTTTAAAAATCTCACCTTTAAACTCTCTGGTCCCACTCCCCTTGTCACATCCATCATCTACCCCCCCCGAGCCAAACCCCACCTTTCTGTCCGACTTCTCTCATTTCCTGACCCAGCTCAACTCCCCCACCCATTCCCATAGTCACATCCTCGACCTGGTCTGCTCTACTGGTCTCACATTACATCATATTTCCGGCATTAACCTCCACATCTCAGACCATCTTGCAATCATAATGGACATTAATATCCCCATTCCCACCCCAAAAGTCACTATCTACAGCAACTTCACTACTTCCCTGTCCCCTCAACCCCACCACCTGCCCCCATCCCTCCACACTCTCAGTCACTGTCTTGTTTCTCACCTCTGTCCCCTTTAGAACAATTCACCACAAAAATGAACTCCACCTGCAGCTTAGACCCTATCCCATCATCCCTAAACAAGACCTGCCTTCCATCCATCACCCCACTCATCATCAAAATCATTAATTCCTCCCTCACATCTGGATCAGTCCCCACAACACTCAGAGTTGCAGCTGTCACCCCATCCTCAAGAAACCTGATCTCAACCCCGACATCATTTCCAATTTCCAACCCATCGCCAATCTCCTATCAAAAATCCTGGAACGTGTTATTGCTGCTCAAATTCAAACCCACCTCACCACTAACAGCCCTCCTCAAAATAACGAATGACCTCCTCCTCTCTGCCGACTCCGGTCACCTCACCATCCTAATCATGCTCGACCTCACTGCAGCCTTCGACACCATCAACCACTCCACTTTTGAACACCATCAGCCATGTCACCAGGACTGCCTTCTTTCACCTCAAAAACATTGCCTGTCTCCGCCCATCACTCACCTTACCTGCTGCCGAAACCCTGATCCACGCCTTCATTACATCCAGAATTGATTACTGCAATAGCATCCTCCATGGTTTACCTGCCAAATCCCTAAATAATCTTCAATATATCAAAAACTCTGCTGCCCGCCTCCTCACACACACACGCACCCGTGACCACATCACCCCTGTCCTCCAGAATCTTCACTGGCTCCCTGTTCCGCAGGGAGTACAAACGCATTCAGTACAAAATCTTCCTCCTCACACATAAAGCCCTCCATAACAAGGCCCCCTCCTACATCACAGATCTGCTCCACCACCACAATCCCTCCTGAAACCTCTGCTCCTCTGAAACTAACCTCCTCTCACCACAAATCAGGACCAAGCACCGTACCTGGGGCGACAGAGCTTTCACCATTGCAGCCCCCTCCCTCTGGAACTCCTTACCCATACACATCTGAGATTGCAGCGACATGGACTCTTTCAAATCATTTATCAAAACGTACCTTTTTAGACTGGCTTTTAACATCAAATATTATGTTCGTATATTTTATATTATGCTATTTATGTTTTTAATCAGTTTTAAACATACATAACTTCTGCTTTTACCTGTAAAGTGTCTTTGGGTGTCCTGAAAAGCACTATAGAAATAAATGTATTATTATTATTATTATTTAAAGTTCAGTAAATACACTGCACCTGGACATTGAATGGTCTTTAACCCAGAAACATATGCTGTAGGAAGGTAAACTAGTTGAGTAGACTACTATTGATTGTTTTCTTTAATATTAACGAATGATGGAAAACTTGCTTATGTTGATGTTTGCGCCTCCTTCTCATGCTTCTTCTTGTTCGTCTTCCAGGTAATGTCCAGATCCACTCCTCTAACCCAGCCACCAACACTATCCAGGGTCCGAATGTTGTGCTGTATGGAGAGGCCTTGTACTACAACTGTTACAACCTAGATGCTGTTTGTCGATTCAACCTCAACACCAAAACTATCACCACCTTACAACTACCCAAAGGCACCAGGTTCGCTGATCAAATCAGTCTTTAAGATTATTATTTGAATGATGTTGCTGATGTCAGAAATAATGCAAAAAGGTTATCTTGCACATTTGTGTATTCTATAGTTTTGTAAGAACAACAAAACAAGAATATAAAAATTATAATGTATGAATCAACCTTTGTAAAAGGTTACATAAATGTAAAATTATGAATGTGCCAAAGCAAGCATAATGAGTCCATGAAACTAAGATGCTGATACATTGTTTTCCAAGTTCTCATTTCTAAAAAGGAAACATCACTTCTGTCGTCTGTTTTGTTTTCAGGTTTAACTCAAAGGGTAACTTCTGCCACCTTGAGGAATGCTACCCGTTCACCGACCTGGACCTGGCAACAGATGAGTCAGGTGTTTGGGTGATCTATACCACAAACCAGGACTTTGGCAACCTGGTGCTGTCCAAGGTGGAGGAGGGTGAACCAATGACTCTTGGCCAGACCTGGCACACCTCGGTCTACAAGCAGGGGGTGACCAACACCTTCATGGCCTGTGGCGTGCTCTACGCAACACGGTATGTCAACAAAACCATGGAGGAGATCTTCTATGCATTTGACACCACGACGGGGGTAGAAAGGTTCAACGTTGGAGTTTTCATCAACAAGATGTCTCCCAACATTTATTCCCTGAACTACAGCCCTGTGGACCAGATGCTACATGCCTACTGTGACTCCTTCATGGTCTCCTATAAGGTCTTGTTTTGGTAGGGACATGTCTCTACCAATATTCAGCGACTACTGAGTTGTCTTTAGCAATAACTGTGATTAAAAACATGTAAATATAACCACTGTTGTCCGTCAGTGTCTGGTCAATGTATTAGGAACACGCAGGGTTAACAGATCTCATTCTCTACTACGAGTCCACTGCGTTTTGGTTCACAGGTATTTTGTCTTTAGCAATTGGTCTTTTTTTGTGTTAAAATATTCAATATGAATGATGAGCTCATACAACTGAATCTTTTGTGCCCCCTCACACACGCCGGTAACTGACACACTCATTGCAGTATCTATGACTTTTTTGCTAGAGTTTTCATATCCTCGACTTTCAGCTACTTTATTTGTAAAAAGTATCTAGCAACAATCATGTGAGTTATTCCGATCATCAGGGAGAGTGATGAAATATACACATATCTATTAGATCAGCGACTCTTCTGGCAGCAGCACAGTATCTCTCCCTCGCCTCTCGCACCGTGCACACGCAAGCAGAATTGAGAGTGAGTTATGCTATGGTTATGGCAAAATTGTTTGTCTCTTGATCTGAAACTTTGTTGCAACACAGGAAGAGAACAAGGTAGGGTGGTAGAAAACATATTACTTTTTTGTGGTGGAGCTTACAGCTTATTTAGAGATCTATTATACTCCATTACATAAATGAGAGGTAACTTCCCAACATCTTGAGAAAAAAAAAAAACTGAGCTCTTCACTGCAAGAGTCAGGTACTTCCAAAAATAAATAAATATAAAAATCATTTGTCTGTGGGTTTCTTTTGTTTTGTTTTTTACATAGAAACACCTATTGTGTCTTGAAAAGGCAATTGATATACACATTTTCACCAGGGGCAGAAGCAGCTGTAAACATCGGGGCTTAGCCCAAATCAGATAAAAGAACACCTAAAAATCTGTACGTTATTTTGGTACAACATGGTAGTTGCCCAGGGAAAAATCATCACAACAAATGTTGAGGATGACTAATTTTCATTCCTGCCACCTAAAATGAGGATATGGGTTTGGTTTGATGTTACTATTTTTGAGTTTCGTTAACATGTGGAAAGGTAGGGATGCTCTGATAGCAAATCAAGGGTCCCCAACAGTGCCAAGTAAATGTGATCTTCATTAATATGAATATTAGACCCAGAACATTTATTCAGCAAACACAGTGACATCTGGTGGCATGTAAAACTTATAGCAGCCTTTCAAGACTGGGGTCAAAGCGCCACTACACCTCACTGATATTGCTAGTTTTATGTGTATAAAACATTACATTGGCATTTACCAATTTAGCTGATGCATTTTTTTGATTAGCTCCCAGCCTGTAAGTGGCAGATTCTCCTCCCACACTACAGTGGGCTGTCGCACAAGTTAACAGAGTTATCAGTAAACCAGTTTTCTGGACTGCACCTGCATCAAGCGTGAAAATATAAAGACACAAAACAACATTGCTAATTTGACAATCACACAGGGATAAGAATCATAGTTACATAGCTAACATGGTTTCACCTACTTGAGAACTTTCTACAGGAACCTTCCTCTTCCATGTACATTTAGTCATTTGGAAGTCACTTTATCCCCCCCAAAATTAAAAGAAAGCATGAAGAGCAATGACACGAGTGGGAATCAAACCCATCTTTCCCACACCAAAGGCAAGAGTTCTATCCACTGTTCTATAGATCCCACTGTCCCAATCCTTGAACATACTCACCTCATGCATTTGTACACACTTAACCTTGCGCCTACACACATACTTAAGCTTGTGCGTGTGTATGTATGTGCAGGCGAAGTATTCAATTTTTGCCTAGGCGGCTTCTTATTATTACACCTGTTTACTTGTGTTCAAAAGTGCTGCATTTGGCAGCAATCGGTAGGTCCCTCATTTGTTGTAGAGGAAGTGAGACAAGGTGAGCTCACAAAGTGACTACTAAAATTGACTACAAGAAGATACTTGAGATGTGGTCAACCTCATGGTGAAGACAGTTCAACTTTGGAGAAAATGTTTAGCCCCTTTCTCAGTAAGCTAGCGTGACATGTTTAGTATTAAGCAACTTGCTATTTATGGTTGTATTTTTCACTTGATGATGACTAGATGGTTAAACTATGTTAGGCAGTAATAGGCTGCAGTTCAATTTTTGGCCCATTCAAAGAGGTAAATCAGCTATTAAAAGGTATATCAGCTGTGCATTCTGGTCATATTACTTTATTTATAGAAACAAGATTAGATTTTTTAAAAATCCTTTAAAAAATGTGGGTATTCCATAATCAAGGTCAATATGGTATATTATAAGGCTATATGAATCCTGTATATGTAACTTGCTAATAGTGTTAGTTAGTTTAATCTAATGCCGCATGTTGCTTGGATGATGATTGGAGGCAGTCAACCTCGATAATTTGGAGCATATATTTTTAAACAACATAAATGAATCAGCAGCTGACTACAGACCAGTCTATGCTACAGACTGACAGCTTTCTTGTTTCTAGTTGTTTTTTTTTTTACATTTGGCTAACTGCCAAGCTAACGTTAGCTGCACTTGTACACGACATACAGTATGACAGACTGAGCTCAGAGATGTTTACCTTACAGACAGGTGTATTGATAAAGTATTGTCTTTTTACTCGCAAAGGTTTTATTGCACGTACTTACAGTAACAAGCCTAGCTGTTGGCAACTCGCGTGCTGTGTGTGTGTGTGTAGAAGCCGACAGAGAGCAGACAGTGGTGATGTGTGGATCGATCCTAAAGTATCGATATTTCTGATACCAACGTTTCCTGCTCTAGGATCGATGCTCATATAAAAGGATCGATATCTAAACTCAGTAATTTGGGGTGAGTGAGTGTTTTATCATAAGTATCTAACTGTTACCAGGATGGTCTAGTTATAGGCTACTCGGTTGATAGGAACTACTTCTCCTTCCGCCTGTCAAAGTCATGCTTTAGCTAAGGCTCTGTGACGGAGCTTCTTTGAAGTGAGCCGCTGCAGCCCTTTACATTCCCGCGATTGAATACTGACTCTGGCTGACTGTAAAAGCTGTCACGTCTGGCTGTATTTTAGCTGTGAAGGTAATAATGAGGCTGCATTTCTGAGCAGGAGATTTTCATTATAATTAAAGAATATGACAGTAGTTTGATTTCTTGTCATCATGCAGCTATTATTTTGAATTGGTAAAGCCACAACCCACCCTTATTTCTCTCATAAATACAGAAACAGGAGAGGGAGGTCACATTAAACTAGAAATAAAATATGTTAAAAGTATTGCTATCGGTATCGGCAATACCAGCCTGGGTATTACTTGGTATTGGATGGGATAGGAATTAAGTAGTATCGCACATCACTAGAAGACAGAGCCTGTAGCCTGATTATAAACAGTCCTGGGCCTGTTTGATACCGCGTTTGGTGCCATCATTAGAAACATTAGTTTTCCTATCCATCACGTTTTAAGTTAAATCAGATTTGACGTTTGAGACTTAACGTTAAAGCCCCGCTAGTCTTGATAGCAGTATCGATAAGATCAGACCTTATTGATTTTCGGGTTTTGAGAAATGTTGGAACCGGGTCCTTTTAGAACCAGTTCTCGATCCTCATCCCTATTAGTAACCATTACTTGCTGAACTTTAGCTACGTTAGATAATGTGAATGCCAATAATGTTGCCTATCTCTAGTAGCCTATTTCAAAACAATATCAGTCCCCATATAATGTTGTTGTCAGTGAAAACTAAATGTCATAGTGTCCCTGTTGATGCTGTTATATATCTTTCCATTCATTGACCAGATGCATATTGAAGATATTTTAGGAGAGAGAGAGAGAGAGAGAAGCAGGACACAGGCAGGGCAGCTGATTCTGAGGTCAGCAGAGGGCTACAGGTCAGTAAGTCTGTGGCCTACAGTTTTAAGGAAATGTGGGCTGTTTTGTTTTCTTCTAACAACAGACAATTGTTGGCAGGTCTAGGCAACAAGGCAAAGCCTAAACTAAATTATTTCATGATGTTAATTATATTTGCTATATTCTGACCAACTTAACTTTCTGCATTTATTGGCTGTAATAAATTAAATAGATATATAGATGTTGCCTAAATGGGTAGGCCATACATGTGCATATACCCACAGATATACACACAGGAAAATAAAATAAAAGCAATCATACATACATGTATCCATACATATAGTTATCATTATTCCAAATCTTTTATTCCTTCCATGATCAGGTTATTAAATTCAGACAGTAGCCACTTTAAATAAGATCCCTATCAACAGCTAATGTATGCATGTTTGTATGAAAACCAAACTACAGAGCAAAATCACACTCTGATTGAACCAACCTACAGTACAGTAACATTAATTAGTGTAACTAAATAGAATTCTTTGGACCTGCAACTAATATAAGAGAGAGAGGAATTAGATATGGTATTACTTTATCACACACTTACATCAGCAGCTGGGTAGCATTTTACTCACAGCCTACAGAAGAACTCAGTCTGGCCTAAGTGAATTCCCCCCATGCAGCGTTGATGTGTCTAAAAGCTAAAGCTCGTGCCTGCTGCACTGCTGTGACACAGCGAGGTAAACAAAGCATTTTAGGATATCTGATGCTCAGGTGTGTCTTTGTGCTCACATACTGTCACTAAAAAAGCCGCTTTTTAAGTCATTTGTTCACTTGATGCTTTTTAAAGGCATCATGTAGTCTTTGTTGCAGCACTGAATTACAGTTACACTTATAACAGAGTTATCTGACATCTTTGCTAAGCTAGCGAACTACAGTAATGTTAACGTTAATCAACCAGAGTTAGCAACTCTTTGAATCCAGGTCAATGAGAGAAGCTAGCTGTGGTACCAGAACCAAATCTGATTCAAAAATGCACTAGACACAATTATTGTTTCCCACATCTGCATGTGTGCTGACTCAGCAGGGACGATATTACATGAGAAAGTTGATCTACAGGAGAAACATATCTGAAAGCAACACAGAATGACTGAGAGCTGCACTGACTTAAGTTCTGTTGAGTTTTAGATTTTGAATTGTCATCTGCCACCTGAATTTGTGTTTCCCTTTGCAGAAATAAAAACATTTCCACCAAGAATTGATGCAGGAAAGACAAGAAAAATTCACCAGAATGCAGGATTAAGTGTTTAATGCTCAAAATTTCAGATTTCAGGATTCATGACAGAGACTCTATTGTCACAAAATACAACACAATGCAGTTTAGAGCAAAACACTAAACTTGGCAGCTTTAAAATAGCATAAAAGCAATAAGTAATGACAATTTCTATAAAACAGTGTTAAAAAACATCACATCTTGTTCTCTTGACATAAATATAGGCTACATATATTTAAAAAATCCTGGAGAAGGACCCACCCATATATATTGCTTCTGAGGCCCATGTAACATTACAGTAATGTGGAGGGCTAAGCCCCCCCCCCCGTCTTTCAATCCTAGTGATGTCCCTGATTACTTCACTGATAGAACTGATATTCCAAGATAAAAAAATTAAGTTTTAATAAACTTAGTTTTGCTTTGACTTTGGCTAGGCTAAACACATCTTGGACCACATCTCTGCACAGATGAACCTGATATTGATGATAACTAAAGAATGCGTAGTTCTTAAAATGCTGGAATGTTTCTTTGTATCACATCCCGGCTCATATGTGACAGTAAGGGGGAGACCAAGCAGGTTGAAGTGCCAAAAAGAATGTTTTATTAAATAAACTATAAACAACACAACTATTATAACAGACGTAACGTGATTATCAATGGCATCAGTGGTGTATGGAATGCATGGATGAGTGAAAATGTATGAACAAAGGTTGACGGCAACTCAGGAAACAAACCCAAACCAGGAGACATGGAGCCTAGGAGAGAGAGACAGACAATGAGACAGGGTGATATATGCTGGTTATATAATTAGAATATCACCAAAAAGTTGATTTAATTTTGATGATTATAACTGACAACTAATAAAACCCCAAAATCACTATCTCAGAAAATTGTGAAAAGGTTCAATATTGAAGACACCTGGTGCCACACTCTAATCAGCTAATTAACTCAAAACACCTGCAAAGGCCTTTAAATGGTCTCAGTCTAGTTCTGTAGGCTACACAATCATGGGGAAGACTGCTGACTTGACAGCTGTCCAAAAGACGACCATTGACACCTTTTCACAAGGAGGGCAAGACACAAAAGGTCATTGCTAAAAGAGGCTGGCTTTTCACAGAGCTCTGTGTCCAAGCCCATTAATAGAGAGGCGAAGGGAAGGAAAAGATGTGGCAGAAGAAAAGTGTACAAGCAATAGGGATAACTGCACCCTGGAGAGGATTGTGAAACAAAACCCATTCAAAAATGTGGGGGAGATTCAAAGAGTGGACTGCAGCTGGAGTCAGTGCTTCAAGAACCACCACGCACAGACATATGCAAGACATGGGTTTCTCTTGAACAAGACACAGCGTCAGAAGCGTCTCGCCTGGGCTAAAGACAAAAAGGACTGGACTGCTGCTGAGTGGTCCACAGTTATGTTCTCTGATGAAAGTAAATTTTGCATTTCCTTTGGAAATCAAGGTCCCAGAGTCTGGAGGAAGAGAGGAGAGGCACAGAATCCACATTGCTTGAAGTCCAGTGTAAAGTTTCCACAGTCAGTGATGGTTTGGGGTGCCATGTCATCTGCTGGTGTTGGTCCACTGTGTTTTCTGAGGTCCAAGGTCAATGCAGCCGTCTACCAGGAAGTTTTAGAGCACTTCATGCTTCCTGCTGCTGACCAACTTTATGGAGATGCAGATTTCATTTTCCAACAGGAATTGGCCCCTGCACACAGTGCCAAAGCTACCAGGACCTGATTTAAGGACCATGGTATCCCTGTTCTTAATTGGCCAGCAAACTCGCCTGGAGTATTGTGAAGAGGAAGATGCGATACGCCAGACCCAACAATGCAGAAGAGCTGAAGGCCACTATCAGAGCAACCTGGGCTCTCATAACACCTGAGCAGTGCCACAGACCGACTCCATGCCACGCTGCATTGCATCTAATTCAGGCAAAAGGAGCCCCAACTAAGTATTGAGTTTGAGCATGCTGTACATGTTCATACTTTTCATGTTCATACTTTTCAGTTGGCCAACATTTCTAAAAATCCTTTTTTTGTATTGATCTTAATATTCTAATTTTCGGAGATACTGAATTTGGGATTTTCATTAGTTGTCAGTTATAACATAATATCCAAGTTTCAGTTTTTGAATGGAATTACTGAAATAAATAAACTTTTTGATGATATTCTAATTATATGACCAGCACCTGTATGTAGCCTAGGCTGAGGCCTACACAGGTGTCAGCCCATTACTGAATGAGCCCTACCAAACTGCCAGCTCCTGCAGGAAGCAATCAATGAAGCTACAGCAGGCAGAAAGGGAGGGGTTGTAACACTTTGAAACACTAAAAACAGCAGTGCTGCCAACTAAATTGAACAAGAATAACACCGTGGAGTCTAAATACACACAGCAACACATTGGCAGATGATTGCCAGATTAAATCTCCATGTTTTGGTACATATGAGTGTACAGTTGTGTTGGTGGTGGTGTTGTTATGCTTTAAAGTAATATGATGATTTCATCACCAATCAATAAGATACATAGTTATACAAGACAGACAGACGCCACTTCTGGTCATATGTTTGCTGTATCTCAGCCTTGCAGAGCACTCTGGTGGTAAAAAGGCACATTGCCACATTTTTGTACTGAGTCAGGTAATATACTATGTTGAAGTATGATCTATGAATGTAATGTAGCCTGTGAGCCTTATGTCTATACTATACAAAAACTTATCTGTACTCTAAGTTGAATTTGAATGTACGACTCTAAGCGGCAACCTTGGGTACGGGAGGCAGACACGCTGACGAGGAGGTTAAAACCTATGCACACTAGTGTCGGTTGCCAGTGCGTCTCTTAGGGTTTTTTTGTTTTGACACAAACTATTTTTTCCAGTGGCAAGATTGGAAATTTCACATCAGTGAAGGCCAATCACTGTAGGCCATATTTTGCAACCATTTCAAACCTATTTCAAAGAATATTTACGTATGTATATTTATAGACATACTGTATATGGTAAATATGTGTACTTTCATAAAAACATGTTGTACATGATTGCCATTTAAACCTGGATTAAGAGTAAATTGCAAAGTGGATAATATTGCACTGTTGCCTCACAGCAAGAAGGTTCAAACTTAAACTGAACTTTGTGTTTGTGTTGTGTCATACTAGCAGATGGGCTCTAGGGATGGACAATGTCTGTAGACACACCAGGTCAGGCTAAAACCAATTAGAAAAAGTAACTCACAAAATGACTTCTATTGGGATTTGTTTTTTTATTAATGTTTAGTTTTTACAGTCAGCGTTACTACATTACAAACATGTAATAATGTATAATATGTTATAACATACAAACATTGTTTGTGATGCCCTAACAACATGGAGTACCTGGCTGCTAACATTGGCATACTTCATGGATCAAGCTATTTCTTGTTGTTAGGTGCTATGTGAACATGGCTAACATACAATACATTACAACAACTTCAGATCAGAAGTTGGCCTGGTAGGCCAGCAGATATCCATCGTTGTACATGTAGATCTGTCTGTTGATGGGGTTATAGCTCAGGCTGGCCACTCCTTTAGCTACCTTCTCCAGTGGCAGTGCTAGTGAGTTGTCGTCTTTGCCTGTTGCTGTGTCGAAGGCGTAGAACACCTCCTCCCGATATTCGTCCACAAATCGAGTGGCATATAGCACACCGCACACCATGAAAGCATTGCTCACTGCCTTCTTGAACAGCCTCGTCTCCCACGTCTGGGAGACATTTAGTGTCTCGGCCTCACTGTCCCAAACTAGCCGACTCACCACTAGATTACCATGGTTACCGACAGTGGCATAGATTGCCCATAGTCCCGTCTCGTCTGCCTCCACATCCACATCACTATTGGCACGGCACTCATAGTAACAATACGGGAACTTGTTGTTGAAACCCACGCCGGTGCCTGGAAGTGTCACCCGTTTGACGGCGTTGCTCTTCAGGTCGTAGCGACAGACGTCTGCAGAGCGGTAGCAGTTATAGTACAGCGCTTCACCATATAGAACAGCACTGGGACCCTCAATGCTGTTGGGGTGACTGTGGGATGGAGCAAAGGTAAAGTCCTTGTTGTTAGCAGAGGCCATGAAGTCTTCGTAGGTTTGGTAAACACGCAGGGAGTTGCCCCAGATGTGGCTGTTGAGCAGAGGCTGGACCCAGTAGCTGTTCTTCTGCCCCTCGCTGTCCATCTGGGCCTGTTTGCCCCACGAACCAGAGATGTAGCTCTTACCGTAGGGACTGACCTTAGTCATGACAGGTTCGCTAATATTTGTGATCAGGCCCTTGAGGCAGTGCCTGTCCTGGCCTGGAAACAGACAGAGATGAGAAGGGTCTGAAGATCAGGTGATGTACAGTAGAGTCTAAAGTATCACCATTTTTGTCTATCTATAAAATATTGATAAAATGATAGTAAATTAGGGTGAAATTGCTTTCCATTATAAAATGTAATATGGAAAGTATATTCCATAGTAAGATTATATATTAATACAGTACTAATAGTATTAAAAAATATAAAAATTGTATGTAAACCTTTGAAGAGTCAATACAACACTTGTTTATTGTCATCATTATTCTTAGCTAGCCATGCCATACACTGTGATTTTCAGAAGAAGTTTGGTCATCCAGCGTGGCACTGTGGCCTCTTCTCTGGCAGACCAATCTTGGATGCATGCTATTGATTCCTAAGTATTAACAGACGATCTGGACTTGGTAGTGGTATCAAACAAACATCAAAAAATTTGATTTGTGCATGATGATTAGTCATAAGAAAGTTTGAGGGCCATGCAAAGTACAGGACTTTCCAGGAGAAACAACAAAACAGGAGATTGCTAGAAGATGACCTTGAGGACAAACCCAGGAATAACGGGAGTGTTGGCAGGTATGACTCTGCCCATTCCTCACCTGCAACTCATTCCTTCAGCAGCCACTCAACATATAGACCAATTCACTTCCTTACTTAATGGCTAGTTCATCCTAGTTGTCTTGTTAGTTTTTGCATTCGAGTTTCTGTGTAAAGTTCAGAATCAGTAGGCAAGAGGATCTGGAGAGCTTTCTGGAGGCTCTGAAAGCAGGTGAGTGGTTAATTTTTATGTGAGGCTGCAACCTGTTCATAAATAGGCTATAAAAAAGTGATTTATTGATAAATGATTTCATTAAAAAAATACCTTTAACTGACAAGTAAGGCCAATGATTTTTTACATCTCTAATATTTTTGTTTATGTCTATTGTACTGCACACTGTTACATGTTCATAGGCAACACTCTCATTGTAATAACTATGAAAAACTGAGAATGTGTGAGTGCTCACTTCCCATACACACACACACACACACACACACACACACACACACACACAGCACCATACTTACCTCTGAAGTCTTTGGGGATTGACTTGCAAGACTCAGCGGTGTTCTTCAGGTAGCGCAGTTTCTCTTTCACTGTCTTCATGTTAATTGTGTTTGACATTTGCCTCCTGTCTACATCTGCACGCAATTTACCCACCTAACACACACAAACACACGCACGCACTTACAACATTGTACATAGACAGTTGGCATATATACATGGTAACCCATAGAATTTACCTTTAAAAACATTTCAAAATAACTCAGGTATTTTTTATATTGTCAAATTTATTCTATTGATATATCACAAATTATAGCTAATATCACTGTAAAAATACTGCATTGCAAGTAAAACTCCTGAATTGAAAATGTTACTTAAAGGTTTAGTGTGTAATATTTCTGAGGATCTATTGATAGAAATGCAATATAAGATCCATAACTATGTTTTCAGTGGTGTGTAAAGACCTTACATAATGAACCGTTATGTTTTATTACCTTAGAATGAGCCATTTCTATCTACATAACTGGGGGTCCCCCATTCTATGGACGTCGCGACGTTGCATTGTCATGTTTCTATGGTAGCTGAAAACAGACAACAGCGCTACAGAGCGCGTTTCGTCACTACGTTCTTCTTGTTCTACTTCTGGTAGAATTCAGGCAGTGCAGACACTCATCACTATGTTGAATACATACGTTAGAAGAAGTAGTAATACTATACTGCAGGGGTCGGCAAATAAGTTTTGCATCAGAGCAATTTTCTCAACCATTAGATGGCGGGTGAGAATATAAGGCAAAATATTAGAAGACATTCTTTTGGTGTTCAGTTAGCTCAGTTGGTGAAGTACAGGACTTTCCCCTAGATGGTTGTGTGTTTGATTCCACCTCAGGGCAACTTTCTTTTTCTATCTTCAACAAATGGACTCTGCAGCGACTGTTTTTCTGGCTCACATTACAGCATGTGCTGCTGTTTGTGTTTCAGTGTTTGATCCGGATCAATCAACCTTGGAGGTGTGTCAAGCAAGCTACATACAGACTCTTTTAATGTCGTTCAGAATTTAACGCAAGCATCTTGTGCTTTTATTTTGTAGACAAAAACCACTAAAGAGGAAGTGATTATGTGAATAACTGTTGCCGCTATCAAAAGACCATAATCTGGCCACGGGCCAGATATTATTGTTGGCGGGCTTGTCAATTCTTGTATAAACTATATCTAATGTGTGGTTTAGAATGGACTGTGGTGCAGAAACAGTGACAGTGTTTCATACTCTTGGCTTACATTTTCCATGTTACCTGTCAGTGGCCAAGTCACAATAACATATGGTTTTACTGAATAATTAAGTAAATATAATTTCTTAATAAATCTACCTTAAATACCCTCAGTTCTTGACGGGACACTCTCTGCTGTCTCAGAAGAGACACCTTTTGTGCTGTGTCAGCCACCGTAGCTGTCCTACGTTCTTTAAAAGGGTAGGGGGCAGTGGTGGACTGGACAGATGGTTGCAGTTCACAAACCTCGCCACTAGATGCCACTAAATCTTACATACTGAACCTTTAAGTAAAAGTAAGTAAGTATAATCAGAAAAGTGTACTCATGCTGCATAAAAATGTCACCTATATCATTTCATTATCATTACTCATGCATTAACGACTGTTGTAGTTGGTTGATGTGGAGCTAATTTTTACAACTAGGAAAGGAAAAGCAGCAAATATTCACTTTTTTAAAACTGGAGCCAAAAAATGTTTTCACTTGAAAACTTACTTATTCATCTTTGAATTAATAATCAATTTTTTTCAGCTGCACTTGTACTTTTCATGTTTTGTGTACAAAAACCTAGCAACTAAACTTGTCAAATAATTGTAGTGGAGTAAAAAGTATGAAATGTAAAGAGTAGACGTATAAAGTGCCATGAAACAAAAGTACATGTGACTCAGATTTGTACTTAAGGACAGTACTTGAGTAAACCGCTTATCCTGCGTACAGGGTCGCGGGGGACTGGAGCCAATCCCAGCTGACAGGTCACCAGTCCATCGCAGGGCCACACATAGACAAACAACCACTCACACGCATGGGAGAACATGCAAACTCCACACAGAAAGAACACTGCTGCCACCATATGTATATTTAACACATGGTGGCTGCAAATTAATCTTGACAAGCTGCAGAGCTGCAGTCACTGTAAATTTCCAGCTGAACTGATGCTTCTTGAAGACCCCTCTCTCTCACTCTCTCTCTCTCTCTCATCTGCCAGTCACTGGTCTTGTGCAGAGTTTGGCGTGCGTACCGTGCTGCCAACAGCTGCGTGCAAACCGCGGTTCCTCGCGGGTCTATTTCAAGTAGCCGGCTATTTAAAAACAATAAAATATTCTTGGTGTGGTTCATCAACGGTGATAAATTATCTGAAAGTCCTGCAAGGTGCGGACAACTAGACACAACACCAGTGAAGCTGGGGCTCAGTCTCTTTAGCAAGTGTTCCTCCACTGCTACTACACATAAACGTTACGCCTACACATGTGCACTGACACCCCAGGGTTAGGGTTACAATTTGATTTATTCACATACTTTAAAAACATTTAAAGTTTTATTCTTTTTACATGTTTATTTACAGCATTAAACATTTAAATGTATATTTTAACAGGCTGTGTATTAACTTTTGGGAGAGAGAGAGAGACTGTACCTCTTTGGAGAGTTTCTTTGTTTGGCCGTTGTTCAGCTGCTTGTGGATGACACCAACATCTGTCTCCAACTGGCTGAGCTCCTGGCCCAGCAGGCGCAGAGACAAGTCTGTGTACAGTCCCTGGTTGTGCAGGTACTGGTGAGGCTCCAGCCGGGCCGTCATGTTCTTAACCAGGGCCTGGATCTGAGGGAGACGCTGGCTGGATAACGTCACCTGCAGGGAAACACAGACAGAAAATACTCTGCTGTTTCTTGAAAACTGAATGTGTTTTCAGGATTCCAGATTCAAGTTCATATTTTCTTTGGGGACTGTACCTTCACATAGTCACAAGACTCGCAAGTCAGCTGAACAGAAGAGTCTAAAATACCGAAAGTAATCATAATAATCAGTTGTTGAATCCAATCAAAATGTCACATTAGAGTAAATGCTTCTAACCTGCATTGTATGGCTGAGCAGCACTGTATTCATATAATCAATCAAGTCAGAGGTGGAATTGGACTGGACCCAGGAACCACTCTCACCGATGTAAAATGATGCTGGTCGACCTTATTTCTCACCTGTTCCTGCAGGTTGTTCAAAGATCCTTCACAGGACTGAACCTGCTGCAGCACGGACTCGAACTTCACAGCAGGGAACGTCCACAGGTTGGAGTTCACCGCACAAACACACGAGCCATTCTTCCTCTGGCCAGACACTCGCTGAGCCTGGCCATCACCCTGTAGTCACACATGTATAAAAACACTGATGTTGTATAGAGCAAGTGCTATGTCTTCCACTTTTTCCTAATTTCTTTCTCTTAGTGTATAAGAGTCTGAGAGTAGGATATCAGGTGTGACTCACTGAAGACAGCAGCAGAAGGAGCAGCAGCAGCATGTTTAGAGCTGGAGAAATGAATTGTGGACTGAAGCTGTTAGTACTGAAATCACCACCCCTCCTCTTTTCTGTATCCACACAACAGACTTGCTGACTTGCTTCTTGTCAAAGATGAGTCACTATGGAGCCTTAAATCGATTTATGTTGATGTGAAAAGTTTCACAACAGATTTGGTCGGATATTTCTTTTCTACAATGGTTATTTCCCCTTTGTAATTTTCACTGCAGTGTTATCTTCTATTTTTAAAAATGCTGATGTTTGCAAGTCTGTCTCAAAACATTCATTAAACATTATAATGTAATGTATTTTATAAGCAGAATACCGAAAAATATTTCTGCACACCTGAACATGTGATAGGTTCTCAGTAGACAGCACCAGCTCAACTAAAATGTAAATATTATTAATATGATGTGTTTGTCTAAATGACCAGCAGTAAGATAGTGTACAGAAGTTTTAAAAAGGTTTGGGTTTCAAGAATCGGTTCTAATTTGGAATCGGTAACAAATTTCCAAGAACCATGGATTCGTTAAGACACATACATTTTGATTCTTTTATCAGTTCTTAACTTTTAGCATTTTCAGTAGCGCTCCTGATTGAACTGCAGAAAACATTTTATAGTTCATAAAAGTTGCACTTATCTGCCAGGACCGGCTATGCGGACCCAATGTCGCATCATTTGTTCTGCAGTGTCTCAACAAAACACATGAGAAGAGAACTTCTTTTTACATTCCTGTACCCTGGCAGACTGCAGCAAACACACAAGTTTGGCTTAGCTTCATTAAAAAAGAACACAGCGAAAATCAACACCTGCCATAAGGATATTTTGTGCAAGGGAGGAAACAGCTCCAATATGATGAAGCATTTACTTCAATACAGTGTGAATCTGAAGAAACCACACAGTGTTCAATGTGTTGCGATCTCCCAGCTACAGCGCTCCACATATAGCTAACAGCTTTCTAAATTATGAGTCCCCAAAGGTTGAAGGGGAAGATGAACAAGGAGAAAGAGAAAGATTGTGGTGACAAGGGGTTGGAATCAGAACCGAGATTTGTTTAGAACTGGATTAGAGAAGTAGAATTGGAATCAGAATCAAAATCAATAATTTTAAAACGATACCCAACCCTAGATTTAAAGTGAACAAGACAGCTGAGTCCTCAGTTCAGGGGCTAGGGAAGGAAAGGTCAGCTGCAGGACTTGAGAGCAAGAAGTGACTGCTTGTAAAATTCCCAGGGAATTACAGATACGTAAACTCTTTGGCGGATGATCAGAAGGCAGAGGGCAGCTATGTCACGGAAACTTGATAAACTGGTGTCCCACCAATCTGGAAGAATTTCATTTAATCTGGCAAGTTATTGTTCCTGGGATGAAAAAAATCTTAAGATAGCGTTTATTCATATTAGAATTGCATATTTATAGATTAAAACCTGACGTATGCTTCCGTCCAGTTGACTTTTTCCCCTGTCCCATTCAGTCCCATGATAGTTAGTAAAATATACTCCCATCTCACAGCAATCCTAAAGAAATCCCATGACCCACAGTCTGTCTGGTAAAGGAGAGTGATAATTCAGTCTGCAACATTTTAGTGCATACTTGTGGCACCATTAAAAGAGCTTAGTATGCACAATAAATGCTGTAGTTATTATACAACACAACCACATAATTAAACATTCACTGTCAATGCTGCAGTCTGGGTCTGGAATTTCTTCAGAGGATATTTGTGTGCTAAGAGCAGAATGGTCACTTTCTGTTCCTGAATCTGTAACCACATCTCTAGAAAATATACTGTATGTACATCTCTGCAAACCCACAAAACAAAGGCAGTTAAGTAGTCACCGCTTCCCTTCCACATTTAGATTCCCTTCCTATCATCCAGTTACATCACGAAGAAACAACAACCTCCAGCCTCCATAGACTGCAGACTGTTTATCCCAGTTGGGATTTAAAAAACCTTATTTTGTTATCAGTTAAGGATTCTGGTCTGTTTTGGTTCCATGTCTTGTGTTCAACTGTTTTGCGCATGTTTGCACTGTTTTCTGTTGATCTTGTTTAAGTCTGTTTTTGGTTCTGACTTTCTCTTTATGGCCTTGTTATTTTATCACATGTTTAGTTTTAGTTTAGTTTGGGTTAAATTATGACAGAATTGTTCTTTGTGGCGATTTAATATTCATGTTGATGACCCCAACAATGTTAATGCAAACTGACCTTTTAAATATGGCCACTTCTTTTAACTTCAAACAACATGTCAAAGGGCAAACACATAACCGTGGTCATACATTGGACTTGGTTTTTACCTGGGTGTCAGCATTTCCTCTGTGGAATTAGTGGACATGACCATATCTGACCAAGATGTATTGTTTTTAGCATATGCCTGTTCCTCATGCCATCTCACCAAGCTCCGTGTTCTCGCATCTTTAATGAACAAAGTGTTTCAAAGTTTGCGCATTTTCAGAGCCAAAGCCAAACCTGTCTGATTCCAACACCAACAATATGGTCGAACTTCAATCATATCTGTCATCACTAATATTACTGCTCCTCTTAAAGGTTAGGCTACGTCTAAAGCTATTAAGCAACCCTGGATAAATGACAGCATTCGCAGCCTCAAAAGGGAATGCAGGAAAGCAGAGCGCAGATGGAAAAAATCCAGTCTCCAAGTCCATTACCTCAGTCTGAAGGATTTATTAATTAACTACAATAACATGGTTAAGGATGCGAGAACACACTTTTTTAATCCTTACTACACATAAACACAATCCCTGTGGATTGTCCAAAGACTGTGGATCAGCTGGTAAACCAACCCCTCCTTGTGCCTCAGCTGGAAGTAATGATGGCTGTGAATTGTTTTTATCTTATTTTACCAATAAGGTGGTGTCAATCAGAGCCTCTATTACCCCCGCAGCCTCTTACTCAGAGGTTCCTCACCAGCAACAAGAGAGTTTTAAGCAGTTTTAACTAGTTATCCCATCGACTTGTCTGAGAAACTGGTTTAGATCCCTCCTCCCACATAATTTTAGACCAATTTCAAAACTGCCTTTTATTGCAAAGATTCTAGAAGAATTGTGTCAAACAGCTGCTCACTGTACTGGAAAATAACTAATTATTTGAAAAGTTTCAATTGGTTTCAGGAAGTACCACAGCAATGAGACTGCCCTGCTTAAAGTCACCAATGACCTTTTATTTTATTTT
>NW_024044570.1:34015444-34033420 GCF_014851395.1 Micropterus salmoides
CAGGGTTATGTAGTCGTTGTTTAAATTGCGCTGTAGAATTGGTTACAGGGACAGGTTCAGGTGAAGCAGTGATGTTTTAATATTTTGGGTTGAGACTTTGCTCCCCAAGAGTCAGCCAACAGCTGATTTCTATTAATAGTAGAAGGAGGAAGATGAACAAGAAGAACAAAGGAGAAGAGAAAAGAAGATGGAAAGGCTTACCTTGGAGCGGGATTTGAAGGTCCTGAAGGCACCAGTTTTGAAGATGACCCTGTTCCTCTTACACAGAATGAAGGCCACCATGCCGATCACCACCATCAACAGGAAGAGTGGTGTCAGAACGGCCATGATCCACAGGTTGCTGGGCGGCGTCTTTACCACAGCTACAAACATATACATCTTATTCATTAGTATTTGATTGTGCGTTCAATTTCTCCTGAGCAGTTTAGCTGCTAAGAGACCCTTCAGTGATTACAGAGCGCACAAGACAAGCAGGAATAAACACACTACAACACTTTTTTCAGATCGGGTTGTAAATTTTAGCACTAGGCTTGAGAGAATAGTTCGACAAATATGGGAAATAAGTTTATTTGCTTACTTGCCGAGAGTTAGATTGACTGTATGCTGTGTATGGAGCCAGCAAGTGGTACAGCTTAGCTTAGCATAAAGACTGGAAGCAGGGGGAAACAGCTGGCCTGGTTCTGAGATTGGAAAAATCCACCTTCTTGCACGTATAAAGCTCACTAATGAACACCTTATGTCTCATTTGTTTAATCTGTTCAAAGGAGGATGTAATTTCCACTGGGGATGGGGGGGCATGCTCCCCTCAGTTTTCAAAATCCTAGTTTTGTCACCTTTTTATTTACAGTTTCAGTTAGATTTAAGGCTCGTGCAGACTACATGACTTGCTGTCTTGTAACATGAGTCTTGCAGTCGCTGTGGTGTTCACACTACGTGAATGATCGCTGACAGGGGGTCACACACTACACCAGCTGACAACGACTGTCACCTGACAACTCTATCTGGTCTCCAAACCACGTTTTGTCACGAAATTACACGAAACTAAACATTTTAAAGATAAAAATTATAAAGACAAAGAATATGGGTGGAAGAATGGGTTAGCAAACGCAGGTAGCAGGGATTGTCGGTACTACAGAGAGAGCTGGAGATGCCAGATATGCGGCTTGCGTCTGTGATCATTTGCCCCCGATCACAGTCCGACTCTCAGCGAGCTTGGCGACTGGAAAATAGGGCCTAAAATGGTGTAGTGTGAACCAGGCTTTACAGTACTCACTTCATAAATCTCTCTAAACAATATTTTCTTACTGTCCATCTGTCGAAATCCCGATGAGAGCAAAGAGGAGCTGATAAAAATGTGGCCTTCAATTAATACTGTACAGAAATTATATGAATGATTTGCAGACTTTTTGAAGATTTCCTATTACTAAGTTAGGCTTACTGTCTTCTGACTGTCTTCTAGCTTCATATTTAGCACACAGACATGAATCAAAGCAAATAAGAATATTTCTTTCTTTGAGCTCAGTTTGCCAAAGAGATGTGTTTTCATTTTCAGGGCCATCAAGGTAAACTAAATTAATTTTCCAAGAACATTGTGTTCAGTTTCCGGCTTGTGCATTGTTAGGAGGATCTGTGAAGGGCGCTGATTGTTTGTGGTATCTGTTCAGTTTGTTAATTATGCATTCCGGGAAATGATAGGGAGAAAAGGTGAGAGGGAACACTTTGTCCTATCCAGCAGCTACAGTATGAACATCCTGCTGAACATTTTCTGAAAACCATTTAATAACAAATATACACAACGTCATCTGAGTTAACACCAGATAAGGGAGGAAACACAATCTTTGATTTGATTTTGGGAGTTAATGCTTCATTGGATGAACAGGGAATTATGGAAATTTATTGAAATTTATTTAAAAAAATAAAAAAAACATATTCTAGCCAATGTCACGGTAAGCCAAGACTGTTGCGCTTGAGTTCAGCAGATAAGTCATAAGAGCATTTAAACTGGGAATGTTTGTGGCAGTGTGCTGTGCCTACAAAGGCTGCTGAATCAGAAATGTGCTCTATGACTCGACTGTGGGTCACAATATTACATAGGTGCTAATAGCTAAATGCAAAAACTAAATCTGTGTACATACAGTGGGTACGGAAAGTATTCAGACCCCTTTAAATTTTTCACTCTTTGTTTCATTGCAGCCATTTTCCAAAAATCTAAAAAGTTCATATTATTTCTCAGTAATGTACACTCAGCACCCCATCTTGACAGAAAAAAACAGAAATGTAGAAATTTTTGCAAATTTATTAAAAAAGAAAAACTGAAATATCACATGGTCATAAGTATTCAGACCCTTTGCCGTGACACTCATATTTAACTCAGGTGCTGTCTATTTCTTCTGATCATCCTTGAGATGGTTCTACACCTTCATTTGAGTCCAGCTGTGTTTGATTATACTGATTGGACTTGATTAGGAAAGCCACACACCTGTCTATATAAGACCTTACAGCTCACAGTGCATGTCAGAGCAAATGAGAATCATGAGGTCAAAGGAACTGCCTGAAGAGCTCAGAGACAGAATCGTGGCAAGGCACAGATCTGGCCAAGGTTACAAAAAAATTTCTGCTGCACTTAAGGTTCCTAAGAGCACAGTGGCCTCCATAATCCTCTAATGGAAGACGTTTGGGACGACCAGAACCCTTCCTAGAGCTGGCCGTCCGGCCAAACTGAGCTATCGGGGGAGAAGAGCCTTGGTGAGAGAGGTAAAGAAGAACCCAAAGGTCACTGTGGCTGAGCTCCAGAGATGCAGTCGGGAGATGGGAGAAAGTTGTAGTAAGTCAACCATCACTGCAGCAATCCACCAGTCGGGGCTTTATGGCAGAGTGGCCCGACGGAAGCCTCTCCTCAGTGCAAGACACATGAAAGCCCGCATGGAGTTGGCTAAAAAACACCTGAAGGAGTCCAAGATGGTGATAAATAAGATCCTCTGGTCTGATGAGACCAAGATAGAACGTTTTGGCCTTAATTCTAAGCGGTATGTGTGGAGAAAACCAGGCACTGCTCATCACCTGTCCAATACAGTCTCAACAGTGAAGCATGGTGGTGGCAGCATCGTGCTGTGGGGGTGTTTTTCAGCTGCAGGGACAGGACGACTGGTTGCAATCGAGGGAAAGATGAATGCGGCCAAGTACAGGGATATCCTGGACGAAAACCTTTTCCAGAGTGCTCTGGACCTCAGACTGGGCCGAAGGTTTACCTTCCAACAAGACAATGACCCTAAGCACACCGCTAAAATAACGAAGGAGTGGCTTCACAACAACTCCGTGGCTGTTCTTGAATGGTCCAGCCAGAGCCCTGACTTAAACCCAATTGAGCATCTCTGGAGAGACCTGAAAATGGCTGTCCACCAACGTTTACCATCCAACCTGACAGAACTGGAGAGGATCTGCAAGGAGGAATGGCAGAGGATACCCAAATCCAGATGTGAAAAACTTGTTGCATCTTTCCCAAAACGACTCATGGCTGTATTCGATCAAAAGGGTGCTTCTACTAAATACTGAGCAAAGGGTCTGAATACTTATGACCATGTGATATTTCAGTTTTCTTTTTTAATAAATTTGCAAAAATTTCTACATTTCTGTTTTTTTCTGTCAAGATGGGGTGCTGAGTGTACATTACTGAGAAATAAAATGAACTTTTTTGATTTTTGGAAAATGGCTGCAATGAAACAAAGAGTGAAAAATTTAAAGGGGTCTGAATACTTTCCGTACCCACTGTATAGTCTGTGTGTAAAAATGTAAATATATGTAAATATAAAAAGAGTTCCCTGTCATTGGAGTTAAAGGAATAATTTAACATTTGGCAATCCAAGAGCTACATGAGGAGATTGATACCACTCACATATCCATTCAGTAAATATGCAGCTAGAGCCACCAACGGGGCAGGTGATACATGATAATGCATTATATAACACTGTACAGTAAGAGAACAAGCTTACGTTCAGCCTGCACTTGTACAAAGTATCCCAGTGTCAGAGCCATGGTCTGGGAGTCCAGACTGCTGAGGGTCTTGGCAGCGCTGGCTCCAGTGACAGGGGATCCGTTCAGCTGGACGTAGTATGTCATCTCTGCAGGGTTCTTGGGACCGGGCAGTCGACGCATGCTCACCATCTGAGGACAAAGAAAGTGTCCAATATGTCAACCATTCTGTAAAAAAAGTTTTAAGTTTTAAAAAACTTTAAACACACTTTAAAAGTGTTTAGATGGCTTTGAATGGTCTACATACACTTACAAATGCATTACCATATCGTATTAGCTCTGGACTCCTTTGTTCAAAAGAATGTCACAGACATAGCTCATTTTAAAGAAACAAAATACCAGCACAACCTATCATCTATTGCCAAAATCCTTTATCTCTCCACACTGATTAAAAATCTCTGTCGTATCTACAGTGGCCCAATCAAAGTTCTGAATCGTCTAGGCTGCTTTGATCATGGCGAGCCATTTGCTGCAAGATGACTGCACTTGGGGAAGACACTCGAGGATAACTGAGTCACTTGAAAATCTCAATTTCCTTTCATCACACATCAAACACCTTTTTTTAATTTGACGAACACATCTCACGGTTTAATCAAGTCTAGTAATTTGATTTTGTCATAAAAAGAAGGGATGTGTTTTTAAATGGCTGGATGATTTCTCCCCCTTGCTACATTTTCTACCCCCCAACACCCCCCTGATAAGCCTCTCCCGCCTCCAATTCTGCAGCCATAAAACTGGTCATCTGTGACTTCCCATAAAAACTTGAGGGTGTGTACAGAACAAAGCCCAGGAGGAGTCAATCACTGGCTTAATTTGCACACAACAACAACACCGGGCAGGGAGATGACACATACAGAAAATATCACACACACAAACCGTTGTACGTCTGTGCTTATGAGAACCTTCAGTTCAAGTACACTAAATCCCTCATGTTCATCCCAAACTACTACCTCAGTCTAATGTTTATCTTGCCTGTTTTTAAATGACCATATTCGGCGAGAACGATACCAACAAAGACATGATATTTTCCAAAGCATACTGTGCCGTGAGTTTGTTCATGGTTTTCATTGGCAGCATTGGTTTCATTTCAGCTGACAATGAAGATCTACTTGCAGATTTGAGGCCTGTTTTAAAAAAATTATAATCCATATGAATTTATTTGCATATTTAGTTATTTATGTTTGAAGGTTTAATATTGTGTGGCATAGGTTTATGAACTCCCCTTCTTGATGGATTTAAAGATAGCAACCTTTTTCATGCAACAACTATTTGAGGTATGGCTACAACTAACAATTATTTTCATTATCAATCAGTCTGCTAAAAAATTTCTCAATCCATCAATAAATACACAGGATAATTTTTAAAGCCCAATGATATCAAATTGCTTGTTCTGTTCAACCAACAGTCTAAAGCCCACAAATGTTCAGTTTGCTATCACATCAGACGAAGAAAAGCAGCAAATTCTCAAAATTAAGACGCTGGAATTAGGGAATGTTTCGCATTTTTGGCTTGAAAACAAACCTCAGGGACTGATCAATTATCAAAATAGTTACCGTTTCTGTAGATCAACTACTCACTGCAGCTCCAATTGCCTATATCAGTTTTTCAACGCATGCTGATTTCTCTTTCTGTCTTATGTTTCGGACAACTTCCTTTCTGATCACTGCAGGCAATTACAAATATAAACAAATATAAAATCCTGGATTTTGGAGCTTTCTTCAACACATCACCAAGGAGAGTTTTCAAATCTGACCCAGCTCAGACGTGACAAGATGGTGCTGTCCACGGTAGGACTGCAACTAATGATTATTTTTGTAGTCGACTCATCTGTTAATTATTTATTCGATGAGTCGACTAGGCACGATTATTTTTGTCCCCCCCAAACCCTAACCCTAATTAAACCATTTAACTAATAAACTTCAAAATGTCTGAAAAGGACCATAAGAGTGTTACCACCTGCGAGGTGCAAGCAATTCTCGGCAGGCATCATGCAGAATTGGTTCACAACACCGGCACCGCTAACCTTGCGGGTGCTTGTGGAGCTTCTCAGCCCCCTAAAACTTTTGTAAAACTGCCAATATTCAAGTTCTACACAGTTGTTTTCTTCGCCTCAAAACCTCTCAAAAGTGTGATTAAATAGCGTACAAAACTTGTAAAAACAAAAAACCTTCAGCTATTTCTCCACTTCTTACTACTTCTTTGTGAGTTACAGTCAAGCAGTCATGGCAGACAGCGCCCCCAGCACTTCCTGTAGTGCATTGCAGTTAGAAATAAACAACCAGAAATGTTGTTAAAAGAAGATTGCTATCTCTCCCTAAAACAGCATCTTTGTAACGTTGCGTCGGCAATGAAATTTCACCTCAGCAAATTTTTATAATCAACGTCGTTGATTACGTCGACTAATCGTTGCAGCCCTAGTCCACGGTGCTGAATGTGAAGCTGGCTTGAAGTTTTATACCAACATTTAGTGTCCTCGGAGGATTAATCGGACTGACCCGGTGATAACTAACTTTTAATTGTAGGCCAGTGTGACATCTCCACATTTACTTGATGTATTGGCACACAACCTGGGACAGTGCATAGATGGTTTACAGAGGATGAATCCTGATTGGTCATCTCCAATTTGAACAAAACTATGTTTATGACCATGGTAAACATTACACCTGTAGGCTCTCACTGTTTTGTATTTTTGCTCCTGCTAAATCAACTTGTGTTGTGTTCTCTACGGACTACTGGAAAAATCACAGTGGATTCGACTACATCACACAAAATTCACTTTGACAGAATATGCAGGTGATTACCTCTCCGATTGAATGATTGATTGATTGATTGATTGATTGATTGATTGGTTGGTTTATTTTTCATGCTCTAAAGTTGAAATAATATCATAAACTATCACCCTGCAGATGTGAAAACTGTTAAAATAGTTTCATTTGGAAAGATGTGCAGACTGGTCCTTTTAAAGCAAAGAAATGTACAAGCATAAAGAGAATCTTGCCATCGCTACCGCTGGTATTACACACAATGACACACAAAAATCCTATTCGCACCTACCTGTACAGTATAACCCCCCACGGTGGTGGCCCGCCGAGATCGTGCTGCCCGAGAGCCCTGCCTGCCGGCCACCAGGAACAGCTCAGCCAGCCGCTGCTCCATCAGGCTGGCGAAGCTCTGGTAGTTGGCCTCCAGGGAAGAGCTGTCCACATCCTGGATCACTGTGAGCAGAGACGAGAGAGGACAGAAGAGGGATTTAGGGAGTAAAGAGGCGTTCAGGCATGCAAAGAGGGGCGAAAGAGGAGGCAGGTGAGGGGATGGTGGGGGGGGGGGGGGGGGTTGATAACATGAGGCAGGAGAAGAGCAGAGAGAGGGAATGGGAAAACGGGTGATAGGAGGGAATGTGTGAAGACGGAGGAGGTGAGAAAATATCAGAGGAAGATCATTTCAGGACAGTATTGATATTGAGGAGAACAAGGGAGGAGAGAGGAAAAGGAGATGAGTGGGATATTAGACAGCACTGGATGATCGTCCTTTTCATTTAAAAGCTGCTCATCCGGAAACTTTTATTACAGCGTCATCTCAAGCACACACGCACACAGAAATAAACACAAACACATATCGATGCACACACACACACACACACAGGTGCTTGCATCAACCTTGCTCCTGAGTGTTTTTCTTACTAGAGGCTATAAGTGAGATGGAGCAGTGGACACACTTCACACACACACACGCTTCAGCATCATTCACGCCCGGCCGTGATGTGATGTGAAGTGATCTCTCCCTCTGCCCCAGTCAGGAAGCTGTGAATTATACATCAATAGGTTTTCTCAGGAACAGAGCGGCTAAAGACACTCTGAGCACAGAGAGCACGGGCAGGCGGGTGAGGGAGGTAATACAGAGGAAAGGACAATGTAGACAGCACCTCTATTCTGCCGAATTGCACAACAGCGAGCACCGGGGCTTTTTACTAACTACTGTTTGGTCCAATCGATGCAGCTCCTGATTACCGCTGATCACCCAGTTGCACTTTTTGTGTGTGTGTGCAAGAGCAATTTACCTGTTATCACCCAATAGTTCTTGGTTGCCATCGACGTGTTGAGATTATGGTATTCAAGGGCTGAAGAGAGAAAGAGAGAGGAAGTTAAAGGTTTTTGCGTTTTTTATAAAGCCTAGTAAAAGACTTCTGCAACACCACCTGGATTTGGAGGACCACCAGTTAATAATGCATTTCCTACATTTCACACATAATTCCCTGCTCACCACTTTCCAGCTTTTTACACAACTTTTAACCCTAACACAAATTTAGCTTATATACGATTTTATAAACTTTTCATAACATATGGGTTGGATTAACCAGTTACGGCCCCTGAATTATGTTTTACATCTACATAATAAGGAAACAAATAAAGTGACATTGTGTTGATACAAAACATATCTGCAAAATGTTGACTGACAATTTATTTTATTTGCTTTCCAACAACATTCACTCCTACTCGCAACTAAAGCATGATTAACACTTATCATTGCTATGTTTAGGCACTAACATTTAAAAACAACCCTGTCATCAGACCCCAGTCTTTGGTGTCAAAGCGCTCTAATTCCATCCATCACAACCACCTCTCTGCAACTTCAGTGTGGTACAAAACACGTTTCCTTCATGGGAAAAATGTTGCCACTGAACAAACAAAACCATGGAACAACTATGTTTTCCTCAATATGAATCAGTAATTTCTGGAAGACAGAGTTACTGCAGACTACACATGGAAGTCATTAGAGACAAAATCTGAGGTTGTGTGTGTGTTAGGGCTATCCCCTAAACATCATTCGAAAAGTCCCTGAGTCAAATCCCTGTACTTGTATTTATTTTTTATTTGTTTAATTCATTGTCATTATACACAGAACACTGCAGGATAACAGCACAGCAGTCTATAAACTTTTACAAACAGAGTCTTGTCTTAGAAACACTTAAAACTACAAAACTAACTGTATTGGAAACAGAGAAGGGTGATGGAAACGGAGGGCAGCATGACGCTGGTACATCCTGTTCTTCTGCTGTTCAGATCACAGATAGTGAACAAAGGCATTGACGTAAAACTCATGTAGGCTGTAATATGAGTTTAGTGTGGGGCAGCTGGTGCAGATGCAGATGATCTGGACTGTTACTGTAAAAGTAAATGTCTGTATCTGTATAGCACCTTTCTAGTCTTTGTGACCACTCAGAGCGCTTTTACACTACATCACACTCACCATTCACCCACATTCATACACTGGTGGAACAGCCACCAGGGGCAATTCGGGGTTCAGCATGTTGCCCAAGCCACTCCTGGAGTGAATAATATATTCTTTATGATTATAAGTCATTAGAGATACTAAATTACGATCACGACTGGCCCCCTGTAGTCAGCTTGCTCATCAGGTGAAAACAGTGTTGTGACAGCTTTAACCAGAAAAGTGTTAAAATCAGATATGTTCAATCAAAGCATAGGTGTTACTACTACTATTTACAATGGGTCCCCGTAAGCATAACAGTGTAACAGTGAGTCAGCATGCACAATATTAGGAGCAGATTAATGTAATTCATTTTATAATTACACCTGTGCTTTTCCTACTGCGACATGCCAACACATATACACATATTTTGAGAAAAGGTCAAACTATGACAAACCTATTTACCCACAGTGAGACTTTTGGGGCCCCTGGGAGCCTAGAAGTCCATATGCCCACTTAGAAATCTTTGGGTAACCTTTTTATGCCCAGGTTTAGAAATCAAGGAAATTTGAACGCAGTTTGAAAAAGAATCTCCTCAGGTGGTACATTCTGTCGGAACGGAGTTTTGTGGAGGCATTCAGGACGTGACTCCACTTTCATGTTGATCGAGGTATTTCCGACACGTGCTAAAAAATTTATTTGGAAATTTTGATTTGTCTTAGTCAGACTGCTGAAGCCTCATATTAGCTGTAGCTGAACTTGCAGAGAATGCAGTTATGCACATAACAAAGATGTGAGTTGAAAAGGGGTAAAACTTAAAAATGTGCTAAATATGCCTTTTATTGGTGTATTTTAATACTGCTGATTCAAGTTTTGACGTGATTACTTTGATCAAAAGCCTGTTAGGGATCCATGGAAGCCATGAAAATGTGACAGATGTTTCTGTCCTGCAGAGACAGATCTGCAGAGGAGGAGATTTTTAGCAGTGGCCCTTGGCACGGATGATAAAATCCGATTAAACACAGCTTGTCAGGTTTCATTACCAACCTTTACTTTCTGACCTCTCACTGTCTACTTCCTCTATCCATCTACACCAGCTCTCACTTTCTTTCTGCCTGCGTGCCTCTGTACCTGCCTCATTCTCTACCTGTTTACCTGTCAGCTTCTTCATTTCCTAAAATGCCTGTTCCTTTCCGTTCAGCCGACTGTCTCCCTCTGTCTACTACCCATCATTGCTCCCTCAGTCCATCGCCCTCTTTCTGTGTCCTATTCATCTGTCAACCTATCTCTCCTTATTTCCCATCTGCCTGTTTCACCATCTGTCTCCACCTAACTCCTCCGAGCTGGCAGTCTGCCGAGAGTTGTGTTCAGCTTGAGTCAATGGCGCTGCAGCAGTGGTAGCTGTTAATACCAGCAAGTGTTTCTGCTATGCACTCTGTCTGCCTGTCTGCTGCCGCCTCCCTGGTGCCTGTACGTGAACAAATTCACATTCACTGAGCTTTCTTCAACTTCTTCAAACAAGCTCACATGAACACTTAAGACATACAGCACTGAAGTGTTAAGGATCAGACACATTCAGTACCCTTCAGAGAATCATTTCAATGGGCCAACGAACTATTCATTTTATTACCACAGCAGCTGGAAACTTTTGTTGCATAATTCCAAAAGAGAGAGAAGTAAAAACCTCCAATCGAATTATCAGCAAATGTAAGATGATATGTGTTATTCTAGATTTGTCCTACTGTCAACAAATCCAGTGACCAGACCTAAACCTACAATGAATTGTCTGTCTCTCAATACTTTGACTTCTCAACCCTGTCTGTGGCACTCAGTTTCATTTTTTAAAAGGCTCTAAAATTTACCAGCTGAGCACTGCAGTTTTTAGCAAACGTAACTCAAACAGGAGTAAACAACAGGAGGGCATTTGTTGCGCACTATTTTCAGCCATGAAATAATACACATTTGGTGCTCTAGGGAGTATTTCCAGCAGAAGGCACTACTTGGATTGTTAATAGTTGGTTTTTGTCTTTTCATGTCTTTCATTTGTTTAAGAAAAATAAAATATATAGTGTAATATAGTTTTTTCTGCTCTCTCTCCATCACTGATTTAAGATAGATTGAACATGTGAAAACGGCACATTTGCTTAGCAGTTGGGTAGGTCTTGTCAATGAAAAAATAAAGTGATGTGTATGTTTTAAGAGCTCAGTCTTAAGTGTGACCACAAGAAGCCGCAAGAAAGCCTCAAGATTATGGCTGAACGGGCTTGACTGACGGCTAATAATGAATAGGATTTTTGAGGCTGACACCAAGATTCATATTAGAGAGTTAAAAAAAAAAGAAGAGATAAATAAACATTTTTGATAAGGTAAGGTTTTTAACAATTGCAACCGAAAAATGTAAAGGGCAGGACATTTAACAGTTAAATGAAGAAAAAAAAAGGTTCACCACTATTTGGTACAAACAATATAATGTTGACACTGTTTCAAAGCATATATTGTATTTACATACATCAATTTCTTATAATTTATGGATTGCCATAAAGGCATACCAATATACCTTTGATGAGCTATTGTCGACAGACTTATCAGTCGGGCTCTAGCAGCCATGCACAGAGGAACACTGTTGGGTGTCTGCTCTACGCAAACATGTTCACACAGGTGCAATCAACACCTATAGTAGATAATTAAATTAAATTTAAATTATGTGGCTTATTTGTGGCTATCCATACATGGAAAGTACAATTCAAAACTTGAAACTAGTTGAAAAATTAGGAAAAGCTATTTATTCATTCTCAAACAGGATATTATGAACTTTCTGTAATCATAATATAATAATTTGCTGTATTGTTGGATGGGAAGTGGGAAAGTACTGTACATGTACTGTTTATCCTCCAGAGTACAGATTGTAAATGAATCTCTAGTTCAGTGTGGTAGTGCTCTCCAGTTAAATGGTTACATGCTGTAAACATGGAGGCAGCTGCCCACACACACTCCTCTGCATGTAAACAGATGGTGAAGGTCAGTATTCTGGCTGCTTTGATCACATGAGAATTTATCATCCATTTGTGCTCTCAATATAACCACAGTTAATGCATCTGTGCCAATAGATATCTGGACTAGTCACTGTTATCACTGATGTGTGTCTACTCACAGCCATTCTTCAGCCGATCATTAATTTACTCATCGCTTCATGTGATTCTGTTATCATTTGCTCATTGTTTTGTGATTAGTCAAGTAAGCTGTTCTTTAGGGACAAACAGAATTTCTCTGGTGATGTCAAGTGGGTATGGATGTGACCATGCTGTGGAGTGTGATGTTTTAGCCCTTTGGGTGTTGAGAGCACGCACAAATGGATAGTAATCTAATCTCACCAGGCTAAAATTAGCTCATTCAGGGGACATGGACAACAGATTGCCTATGGCATGATTCAGATGATAGGGGCTGTACAGCTGTTTGCCCTTTAAAAATCCCACAGATGGCATTTGAGGCTAGAGTGGAATACAAACAGAGCTCAAGTGGCTCATCTACGGGGTCTATGGTCTTTTAAGAGTCGGAGTCTAATTAAACAAACAATGCCTGTGTGCACTGCTGTAATAATTAATGTAAATAATCATGTCAATTATGATGTTTTTTTAAGCCGGATGGCAGATGATGTAAATAGTAAAGAATAAAAAAATACTCTAACTAGACCTAATTTGGCTTAAACCTACTGTAGAAAATCCTAATAGCATGTTTCAAAACAACACGGAGATGGGAATCCAAGTTTCCATTGTCAAAGTCCAGTTGTTTTTATGTCCTGCCGGCTTCCCTCTAACTTCCCTTCATGCGGCAAAAGGTCACACACATGGTCACACGAATTGTAAAAAAAACAAAACAAACTTATTCCAGTCCACAATTATGTTTTCTCTCTAATGTATCTGAAAAAGCAAATAAGTAGTATATAAATGTATTTTGTAGGAAGCAGGGTGAGAATGTGAAGCGCATTCTAAGCTGGAGGCCATAGTATAGTCTGCCTTCCTTCTTTACTTACACAATATAGATTAATCCTGAATTCCCCCTTTGAGAAGCAGGTCAAACATACGCTGAGTCATGAATCATGCATTGCCCTGCAGTGAACTCAATGGTTCTTAGCAGTCAGTGTTGTTGAAGGCAGCGTACATATGGCTGTGTAAGTCTGTCTCAGCCCAGCAGCACACTACTAGAGAACAAGCAGGACAACAACTGTTATGTAATGGCTATAAAATTAGCACAAAGAGCTTCCTAATGTCCAGTTCTGTGCTAAGAAAACAGACAGCATGAGTGGCCTTTTCACCGGGGAAACTGACTAACTAGGTTGGGTTAGGTCCTTTTCTGTCCCCTCTTCAGCTCCGAATACCTTTGTTCCTCTTGTGTCAATAATATAATCCTCTACTGCTGGCAGTCCTCCATCCTACCTCCAACCTCTGTCTGGAGAGCCTTTTAAAGAGGTGGTATTATGCTCATTTTCAGATTCAAAATCTTATTTAGGGGTTGTACCAGAACAGGTTTACAGGGTTTAATTTTCAAAATACACCATATTTTTCTCATACTGCACATTACTGCAGCTCCTCTTTTCACCCTGTGTGATGTACGCTCTGCTCTTGGGCTACAGAGTGACGCATCTTACTTGTACAAAATCTTTGTTGGGAGTTGTACATGCACAGTTCCCAGGTAAAGACTACTAGCCAATCAGAGAGCAGAGACGGGCGGGTTGTAAGAAACAAGGTAGTGTGATCCAAATCAAAGCCGCTTCAGACTGCGTCAGTAACGTAGCAGATGGTTTAAGTTACTCATAAGTCCACAACATCATTGTTCCACATCTTACCATAAACCACTACAAAAATCACCATATTTCAACTCAATTCTACATAAAAATTGGCCAAACAATTTGAACATTTGCTCAGTAGCTTTCACATTAGCATTATAGCTATAACTTTAGCTGTGTTAGCCAACGTTTACAACAACTCCGTACTTGAACAGTCTGTGAAGTTACTTTACCGTGTTTATTTTAAATATAATTCACAACCAATAAAGCATACTTACAGGTTGTGATTGTGAATTTCCAGGCCCAAACAGAGTCGGAGTTGCATCGCCTTTTAGGACTAAACGTTGAACTGTTGTCGGTGTTCTGACAATCTATGCTGCCTTACCGAAAAATGCTACCAAAGCGCAAATCGATAGACTCGACTCTACTCGGCCCTGCTCCGTTTTCCATTGCAGACAGTACCCAGAGATAGTGCGTAGCTTGTGTGTGGCGTCGCTATGATGCTATGACGACACCACACACAACTGCCGCGACGTAATGTTCAATGCAACACACACACCAGCGATCCACACAGCTTTCTCTTTTTTAAGTTAAAACATTTCAGCATTCCTCAGAATGTAAAGACAGATAAGCGGTAACCTTCCAGCTGTGTTTTCCTCTGCTATTGTTGCTGCAGCGGTCTGTGTGACGGCGAGAGCAGAGGGCTGTGTGAGCGGGCGGCTGGCCGGCCTCGCCAGTTCCTCCCGCGGGTCACAGCAGGCTTCCCCCGCAGCCACTTGCGGAGCTCCTCAACTCCGAAAATATTCAAGCACATTTTTGTTCTGCCATCACTTCTCGTAAAACTGTCAATATTAGAAATCTACACAGCTGATTTCTCACTTCAAAACTTCTCAGAAGTGGATTTAGTGATGAAATTACATACGAAAACTGTAAAATATAAAACTTTCTGTTGCTGGCCTCTGTCTGGCGCAGCAATGATGATGCAGTGAATAGTGACGATTCTCTCTGACCAATCAGCAGTCTGTCGTGTTTTCACGTTACATTTTAGTATCCCTCAGCTCGCTTGGAACCTCGATGGAGGTGAGGTGATACGGAAAAAAGTACCTAGAAGCAGGTACAACATTTCTACAATGGAAAACTAAAACAAAAGTTGAGCCAAAGGGCCTCCGCTCAGACTAGCTTGGTAACTCAATAAAGGAGAGGGGAAAAGCCAAAAACCATAATACCATCTCTTTAAGACTAAAATAAATCTTTGAACGCAAAAGTATTTTTTTAGGATTCAAGCTCAGCTCTGTACACTTGTTCCCTTCCTGCTTCTGAAAAGCTCAGAAAACACTTGGAACAGGGTTGTGGGCCCAGTTTCTATCCTTTTTGGGTTGTCAAGTCAACCTTCACAGCCTACAGCCTAACACTGAAGCTAAATAAAATATGGCTCCCTTACACTTCCTTGGCACATAAGTGGTTTAAGATTTTTTGCTGTAACAATATTTTGACACAAGACGTTCATGAGCATGTCCAAGTCCATTATTGTGTTCTTTACCTTCGAGAAATATAATGCAAAAGGTGCAAACATAATGATGCAACAGAGGAAGAAAATTTGGTCCTAAAAAGGTAGAGAGGTGATTAAAAGCCAAACAAAGATTTCTATGTCTAAAAAGTCACCTTTTCAACTATAAATGAACACTGACTTTAACAGAGAGAGCATCTCTCTAGTGTGTCAGAGGGAGCTAAAATAACACCCATTAGGACAACATAATGTCAAGTCAGTAGAATGTCAGCACCGATCCTCTGCATTGTACTTCAGCGCTCCTAAATGTCATTTTGGATGAAACTCCTGAAATGGCAGACAGACATAATGCTGTTTTGATAAGCTCTGACATGGTGCATTGACTCAAAAAGTGTATGTGTTACTACAGCATTTAGTTAAACATTGCAAATTGGATATTTGTGTTAAACAATGCAACTGTCAGGTCCACGCTGCTCGTCCACAGATGAATTGCTCAGTTTCATTTTCACTTACAGCCCTCTGTGAATAATTACAAATGCATATAATTGTCCTGCAGTGCCTCTGAGAGGATGGCTTGGAGGTACATCAAGTGAATGAGTATTAAGCACCCTGACTGAACTCTAATTTGTTGGCTAGACACCATTAATTCTGGGTTAGACAATGCTAAGTCTTTGTGTGTAGCCATAAGAGCAAAGCAGCCCTTTGTTGCTGGGATTGCTCAGAAAAGAGCAACGAGCGAGGGATGAATTGTTCAAGAGTAGTGATGCCAACTCATGTAGCTGCTGGCTGCGCAAAATATTCAGACAAGTTGCCAGATGACCTCGTTTACTCATTTGCATATGAATATATTTGGCCTTTCATTGTATGGAAAGCTCTGTAATCATCAGACCTGTTTGGATTAAACACTGAATTAAATACTACAAATGTATGTTCACCGGCATAAACCAGACTATCAAGTGAATTGGAGGGCCAAACTCAAGGGTCAATTTATCCAAATATCAGAAAACAAATTTTCTTGCTTGCCTGCGGTAATCTAGCAGTAAGACTGTAAGCTAGCAAACAATGGATGAGGGATTTAAAATAGTTTTATGCTTTATGATGAAAGAAACAACACTTTTGTTAGAAACAAATAATGCGTTTTGGGGGAAACAGTTAGAGAACATCAGAGGAAACCTTTCACAAGAGTTAATTTGTTGGCTACAGTACAGAAGCTAAAGAATGACAGCACAAAGGCAGCCAATTAACCAGAGAGCTGAGATCACACTTAAACATATTTATCATTAATTAGATGTGATTAGAAACGTCCTCACCACAGCTGTACCTTAGGACCTTCAGGTGCAGTGTGGTTTTACTTACGCTGAGCGATGACCAGGGGTGGGTAGAACAGAAAGTATCCCACAAGCTCGGCGGTCAGCTGGTTGAGGAGGCCGCTGGAGATCGTCCCGTTAAGGATCGCATCCTGGTTCTTCACCACGTACACCAGGGAGACTGACGGAGAGCCCGGCTCCTGGGACACACTCTGGATCTGAGGAGAAGCACAAACACACAAACACATCAATATTTTATTTGAATCAACTAATCAAATAAGTTATGTTCCCCAAAAGTACAATATTAGAACGATTTTTCAATTCTTAATGTATATCAAACACGCAAACAGGCAGCAGCGGACACATGCATAATTCAAACAAACATTCATAAAGAAATATCCAATAGCATCATACCAAATGTCTAAGATGCCCATAAACAATGCATAACAGAGCTCCAGACACAGTATGACACTTTGAATGAACAATGTTTTTTTGCATTCTATAATAAGACCTGTGTGGCGCTCTGAAAATAATGTGAGTCATCATAGTAAAGTGGATGATGATCCGAGATACGAGGAATTCCCATCACATTCTTCCATGTGCGTTAATATTTCAGAGGATGAATTATGAATGGACCCTATTTCTGCCTCTGCTTGCTGAGACCTACTTTATTATTATGATGCTGTGTGCATGTATATCCTGCAGTCATGAGAGTACCTTGACAGCCACAGAGAAAGAGATAGAACATGAGAAAGAGATAATGAAGCAGAGAAGAAAAGGAGGGGAAAAAACCTGAAAGGGTTCAAACATAAAGTAGCACTGTAGATGAATGAGCTTTCAATATGTCTCCAGAAATAGATCATTATATGCCACTACAGTCACCCACTCCTTTAAATGTAAACTGCTACCAAACCTGTCATTTGTGACCTTTTATGTATTTTATGTCTTAATTTGCAGTAAAGCCCTTGCACAGTGGAACAGCAATACTGTGGTCACAACGTAAAAAATTGTGTCCAGAATTTTATCTAGAGCTTTATTATTCACATTAGCCTGATTAGCATGCTACATGCAAACATGTACATACTCTGCATTTTGCACTAAATATAGCCTCCACGAACCCCTGTCATACCTCCACAGTGAGC
>NW_024044570.1:34033920-34050910 GCF_014851395.1 Micropterus salmoides
GCGTTGCTCTTCAGGTCGTAGCGACAGACGTCTGCAGAGCGGTAGCAGTTATAGTACAGCGCTTCACCATATAGAACAGCACTGGGACCCTCAATGCTGTTGGGGTGACTGTGGGATGGAGCAAAGGTAAAGTCCTTGTTGTTAGCAGAGGCCATGAAGTCTTCGTAGGTTTGGTAAACACGCAGGGAGTTGCCCCAGATGTGGCTGCTGAGCAGAGGTTGGACCCAGTAGCTGTTCTTCTGCCCCTCGCTGTCCATCTGGGCCTGTTTGCCCCACGAACCAGAGATGTAGCTCTTACCGTAGGGACTGACCTTAGTCATGACAGGTTCGCTAATATTTGTGATCAGGCCCTTGAGGCAGTACCTGTCCTGGCCTGGAAACAGACAAAGATGAGAAGGGTCTGAAGATCAGGTGATGTACAGTACAGTATCACCTTTTTTGTCTATTAAAATGTTGAGGAAATTATAATAATTTGGGTGGAATCGCTTTCCATAAGAATAGTAGACTATAATAGTAACATAGAGTAGGCTATAACATGTTTTGAAATTGTATGTAAACCTCTGTAAAATGTTAATACAGTAACCCTACCTAAAATCCTTTACGTATCCTTGATAGAGGCCTGATACCAATGCTGGATTTGTGTCTTTACAAAAAACAACACTCTGCTTTAATGCCTTATCTGCGATTGTTTCTATTCTGGTGTCTTTTTATGACAATATTTAGTATTTAGTTAATGAGCATGAATAGAAAAAATTAAGAAATATTTTAGTTTGAAAAGAGGTCTGTGCATCCAATGAAAGAAAAAGTTTGAGAATCAAAGAACCCCTTGTCCACCAATTTAATCTTCATGAAAAATTACAAATATTGGGAATATTACAGTTTTTTCTGAATGCTTAAGCGCTAATCGTGATTCTTGTAGCACTATTTCTAAAATTATTAATACGTATAGCAAAACCACTCACTGAGTTTGCAAAACTAAAAGCACAAACACTGCTTTGCACTCAGTTTGCAATTTTGTAACACACACTTTGCAAAACTGTAGGCACAATTCACTGCACAACACTCTTTTTGCAGAACTTTAAACACAACTCACTGCTTACACTCAATTACCAAATTTCCAACACACTCCTAGCAAAATTATACACATGTATGGCTATCATTAACACTATTTTGCCAACTGTCTGGCACACTTTCACATGTTAAAACTGTTTTAGATAATTAGTTCACTTTGCAATCAGCCTAAGCACTATAAATAAGCCACAGGTAAGCTGTCTGTGTGGAGTACAATGGAAGGAGCAGTAAGAGTGAGAAGAGTGAGAATCAGAGGAGGCCGAGGAGGCTGAGGGAGAGGACGTGGAGGTGAAGAAGTTGGAGGAAGGGGACGTGGAGGTGAAGAAGTTGGAGGAAGGGGACGTGGAGGTGAAGAAGTTGGAGGAAGAGGACGTGGAGGTGAAGAAGTTGGAGGAAGAGGACGAGGAGGGGAAAGAGGAAGGGTAAGAAGAGTAAGAAATAGAATAACTGATGACATCAGAGCTACAATAGTGGACCATGTCATCAACCATGGGATGACCCTGAGGGAAGCTGGCTAACAGGTTCAGCCTAATTTGAGCCGCTACACTGTGGCAAGCATCATTAGGACATTTCGAAATCAGAATCGGTAAGTACTTTGTAGCACTGCCATACTCTAATGATAAACACAACAGTACCATACATGCAAAAATAGTGAAATTGTTACTTAACAGAATTGCTAGACGTCCACATGTTGGGGGCAGAGGAAGAATGTTCACTCCAGAGCAAGAGACCCATATAGTGAACATGGTGATTGCCAATAATGCAATAAGACTGCGCGAAATACAGCAGCGCATAATTGATAATGACACCATCTTTCAAAATATACACAGTGGTTTACAGACCACCCATTCTTCATGGCACTCAACCTCCCTCCATACTCTCCATTCTTAAATCCCATCGAGGAGTTCTTCTCTGCCTGGCGCTGGAAAGTGTATGACTGTCATCCTCATCAACAGGTAGCCCTTTTACAGGCAATGGAGGAGGCATGTGGAGATATTGACCAGGCATCATGTCAGGCCTGGATACGGCATTCAAGGAGATATTTTCCCCGGTGCCTTGGACTGGAGGATATCGCATGCGATGTGGACGAAATTTTGTGGCCGGACCCAGAAAGACGACATGATGTAGGCTGATTGTCTTTTTTTGTGAAATTACTATTTTGTGTTCTGACTTTGTCTTGGTTTTGATGAGTGTGAATAAACACCAATACTTGAAGTTTGGATCCTTGTATGTTTACATGACACTATGACAAACGTATGACCTCAAATTGACATCTGTACACAGAGAAAGCAAAAGCCAGATGTGTTTTGTATTCATACCATCAGTGTGTAGTTGGCACATTGCGTGCTTAGTAGATGATGGCTTGTGTTTACTGTTTGATACGAAAACACCATTTTTACGAAGGTGTGAAGAGTTAATCTAGCTGTGTTCGCTTTTGCAAGAGAACTACAATGTTTTGATAATTTGGTGAAAGGTTTTCTTATTTGTGTGTAGAGTTTTGCAAAAATAGCCAATAGTTACAAAAAATGTGCTTAAGCAATCAGAAAAAACTGTAATATGCAAGTAGTCCACTTGGAACTGTATATTATTAAGTTTTCACTCCACATATTGCATTCCATACATTGGGATTTTCAGAATATACCAGGGCTATCCGGAAATGTTGGCATGTAAGTGGCACTGTTCATGTTAAGGGATCAATCTACACATGGTGATTGTAAGACAAAATCTTAAGGAGCATTATTATGATTTCTAAGCAGAATCATGGATGTTTTATTCAGAGACATCACTATTACTGGAAAGAGTAAGTTGCTCTGATTCAAGCAGCGTGTGTGTTGTCATCTATTACACTGCGATTTTGAATGCAAAATTAACATCATCAATCATCAATCATCAATTTCTTTCCAGTTCTCCTCCATAAAATGCTACCCATAGTTTGAGAACCACAGTTTAAAAAAAAATGTGTCAGGTTCCTTGGACAACTAGATGCATCTGTTTAAACAAACTTACATTTACAATCAGTTGGAACTGAGTTTAAAATCCCAGGATTCTGGTTCAACAATATTTGGACTGTCCAGTTGTTTTACTGACAAATAAGGCCAAATCGATTGCTATTTTTCACTGACGTCTTTCTTAAAATGCCTTTCGTACTGTGCTGCACATTCGAACATGGTCAGAGGCCAACTTACTTAATTTTAATGCAGGTAATGCACATTTTCCCACAGAGTCCTCCTGGTTCTTCATAGTTATTGCAATGACTGAGTGAGTGCTCTCTTACACACACACACACACACACACACACAGCACCATACTTACCTCTGAAGTCTTTGGGGATTGACTTGCAGGACTCAGCGGTGTTCTTCAGGTAGCGCAGTTTCTCTTTGACTGTCTTCATGTTTAATGTGTTTGACATTTGCATCTTGTCTACATCTGCACGCAATTTACCCACCTAACACACACAAACACACACACATATTTACAACAATGTATCCAGACAGTTATAGACACATATATACACGGTAAGCCATATTTATCTTAAAAACATTTCAAATAACTCAGGTATGTTTCTTCATATTATCATTCTTTCATATCTGTGGTATTCCTGTGACATGTTATTATGAGCAAAGTTAGTTTTTTCAATTACTGAGATGCAATGGTCAAAACTGAAGCAACTTTTTCAAAACTTTTCACACAGTCTGCATTACCAACATGCATCTTGGCCAAACAGTTAATCTCACCTCTAAAAGTCACTCAAACCACCAAAACTCTTCATACAAATTTCAAAATAAACTCGTTCAACCAAAACACTGGCAACAATTCTCACTTAGAAAGCATTCATTGTCACTTATAACACACTGACTTACAAAACACTAACAACAGGAAGCATTACATAAATTTGAGGAACTTTTATCTTCAAAACGTTTTTTTAATATAAATCAGTATTTCATATAGAATACAGTTTTTCTCACTTTTGGTACATTTCTCAGATCAGAATTGAAATTCTACTTGTTCAACCTCCACATCATCTAGTCACTTGTGCACATAGCAATTTCTCAGGCTTTTGAGAAATTGCTAATTGCTTTGACACATTTATGCAAATGATTATGCACAATTGTCTGCTGTTTCCGACAATATCAATTCCTTACTGTATACCATGTTGATCACAATGTATTATACTGGTTCTCTGTTGAATAGTCTTACCCAACAAAACATCTACTCAAAAGTGCATTGCCTAAGTCACTACATGCAAAATAGTTGAACACGTAATCTGCAAAATGTTTTTTCTACATGTGTCTATTAGACTTTTTTTTGTAAATGTGTCCTACAGTAAATTGATGAAGATATCTGTTGTGATGTGAATATGTATCTGTGGCCCACTAGATAGGAACATCAACCTGAGGGGTGTTTCCATGTTTCCATTTCTTATTTTGTAATTGTTTCTGTCATGCTATGCAGTGCTGTAAAATAGTCTAATAGTTTATTTTCTCTCCATCACAATGACATGCTCTGTCAACAAATTACAGTGCATACAGTAAATGTGTAACTGTGAATCCTATCCCAATCCAATTTCTTGCAATGTATAACTCAATACTGTTGAAAGTGTTCTATGCCATTCTGAAAAAGTGCAGCCTTGTGCATTTTCAATCATTGTCATCCAACCATAGTTTACTAATACAAATAATTGTGCAAGTGTTACTGTAAGGATAATTCTAGAAATGTACCAAAGCAACTGAGAAAAATGTAAAAACAACATATTTTCACTTTATTGACTGTACTATAGTATATCTAACAAGAATGAATCAGAAATTCAGAAATTGGCCTCAATATCCTTTATTTTTTCTATATCATAGCATTCAATAATTTACTTACGGTAAAGTTCCTGAAATGTCAGTGCTGCAACACAGTTTTTCTCAGTTGTTTATACAGTAAAACTGGTACCTGAGACACAATGACCACAACCTGTAATTGATGCACCAACACCTTGAACCAATTCTGCTAAAATACAAGTACATGTCCTGCTTTACATGCAGCTTGCAGTTTTAAAGTAAAACCATATTCTAAACACTACACATATTTCTCTACACACATAGACGTAAACATGTTCGTAATGTTCTGCTAAGATTTTCTATATACATCTGTTCAGTTACTGCCAAAATGCAGAACATTTCCAATCATTCTGTTTTGAATGTGTTTTTAACAGTTTTGGACAAAGTGTGTTAGCATCAGAAAAATGTGCTGCAGATATAGTGTTTTGCAGGTAAATTAGTAATGAGAAAAGAGTTCATTGATTTAGGAGAAAGTGGTCATTGAATGGATTTTGTGTGAAAGAAATGAAAAAGGATTCACAGTTTGGTCCACATACATACATACACATACGTTTTGCTGACTGTGTGAGTGAAGAGTGTTTTTGACAATGTGACTTCAGTTTTGACCAATGCAGGTTAGCAATTGAAAAAAACTAATATATCATTCTTCAGAGTTTAATAAATTTTGACTTTATGTAGGCTATTACTCCACGAAATTGTTGTGTCTTCAGTGGATGTTTTACTGTACCTCTTTGGAGAGTTTCTGTGTTTGGCCGTTGTTTAGCTGCTTGTGGATGACACCAACATCTGTCTCCAACTGGCTGAGCTCCTGGCCCAGCAGGCGCAGAGACAAGACTGAGTACAGACCCTGGTCGTGAAGGTACTGGTGAGGCTCCAGCCGGGCTGTCATGTTCTTAACCAGGGCCTGGGTCTGAGGGAGACGCTGGCTGGATAACGTCACCTGCAGGGAAACACAGACAGAAAATACTCTGCTGTTTCTTGAAAACTGAATGTGTTTCAGGATTCCAGGTTCAAGTTCATATTTTCTTTGGGGACTGTACCTTCACATAGTCACAAGACTCGCAAGAGTCTAAAATGCCGAAAGTAATCATAATAATCAGTTGTTGAATCCAATCAAAATGTCACATTAGAGTAAATGCTTCTAACCTGCATTGTATGGCTGAGCAGCACTGTATTCATATAATCAATCAAGTCAGAGGTGGAATTGGACTGGACACAGTCTGAATTAGGTACCACTCTCACCGATGTAAAATGATGCTGGTCGACCTTATTTCTCACCTGTTCCTGCAGGTTGTTCAAAGATCCTTCACAGGACTGAACCTGCTGCAGCACGGACTCGAACTTCACAGCAGGGAACGTCCACAGGTTGGAGTTCACCGCACAAACACATGAGCCATTCTTCCTCTGGCCAGACACTCGCTGAGCCTGGCCATCACCCTGTAGTCACACATGTATAAAAACACTGATGTAGGGTATTTAGCAAGGACAGTAAAGAGATAGCACAGCAGAAAGAGACAAAAAGAAAGAAAAGGCCTCAGTCTAATGTCGTAAATTGCGATATCTTCCACTTTTGTCCTTAGTGTCCTAAGAATCTAAGAGTAGCATATCAGGTGTGACTCACTGAAGACAGCAGCAGAAGGAGCAGCAGCAGCATGTTTAGAGCTGGAGAAATTAATAGAGATACAGAAGCTGTTAGTACTGAAATCACCACCCCTCCTCTTCTCTTTTCTCTAATAAACACCATCTCAACAAATATTTTCCTGTCTTGCTTCTTGTCACTGAGGAGTCACTGCAGAGCTGGATGTGAAACTTTAAAAATGTGGAACTATGAATTTTCCCATAGTTTCCCTTACTTTACGCAATGGTTAGTATTTCCCCTTTGTAGGATCCTCTGCAATCCTCTGTTCCTCTGCTCTCAATCTCCTGTTTTGCAACACATGATGTTTGCAAGAATGTGTTACAAACCTTGATAAAACTTCACAATGCAGTAATGGATTCTATAATACTATCAAAATACTGAGAAATACAGAATAATGTCGGTACATAACTGAATACACGTATGACGCTGAGGATGAGAGCGATTGAAGGACACTGATCCGGATATATGTTACCGAATCAACCTAAATTGGATTAAAAATTATTGTCTTCATTTTTTTCTGGGAAGCGAGTGGCGGCGCTGAATGTAGCCAGTGAGATAGTGTACAGGGGTTCTTCACTTTGATTAATATTAGCTTATGTAATTAGTAGGTGGGAAATAATTGTTGATTTGCCTATTTGTTTAGTCATTAACCAGGGCAACAGCTACTCCTCCTGGGCCATGTTCTTCAAATGTGGTTAACTTAACTAATTGTTGCACCGCCCTCAGCCATAAGGTTCGACAGAGGAAAGAGCACAGCACATTACCAGGACGGAGCTGCCATCCATGGGACTGTCGGTACCGCAGCTTCATCCCGCAAGCCATAAGACTGTTGAACTCTTGAGCTCTTAAACTCGTCACAATGACACTTTCGTTGCACCATTTTGATTAGGTCACTTTATATTACTGCCACACTAATACTGTACTTATTGTACATACATATTCTACTGAATTGGCTCCACCTGCTTACTTACCTGCTTTTTACAACCTGTTTACATATCAGTATAATCTTCATACCTACCTGTTCATACCTGTACACATCACAGTTTATATATATATTTTACTACATGTTTATAAGCTATTTATCCATCATTGTGCGTGTGTATGTATCTATCTATCCATCTGCCACTCAACGTAATGGAAAAAAAAATGTTGAACATTTTCCATGTCCCAACCCCTCATTTTCCTTTTATGATGCATAATACCTGTGAAAAGTTTCATTCAGATATAATATTGACTGGTAGATCAATGGGCTCAGTGTTTTCAAATACTATAATCAAGATAAAATGTTATTTAATTCAAAATTTCTCTACCACAGTAAATTAATATAGTATAGTATTGTTATCATTTAACTGTTCTTTTTCATATTCTCATTTGTGTTATTATTTGGTTTAAATACTATGTAATCAGAATAATATTTTTGGGTTAGCACTACAGCAGCCGTGGTTAGTAGTATAGTTAACTCTGTGCAGGGTCACGAGGGGGCTGGACCCAATCCCAGCTGTCAAATTGCTAGTTCATCACAGGGCCTCACAGAGTGAAGTGACTGAGTTTAAGAGGCTGCAAGGGCTCAAAATGCTGTAAACAGGAATGGGACAGCACTTTGCCACTTTATCATGTTACCTTGACGATGCAGAAACATGTTGCACACTTTTTATTTTATGTTTTTGCCTGATTTTTAAGTCCTGCAGGCTCTTGTCCTACAGAGTGGAGGAGAGGTAGCCTAAATGTCAATAAAAAGTTGTCAACTGACAATTGCTATATATATGTCAGAGGTCGCACAACTCTGGAGAAACCAGGGGTTAGGGTCTTGCTCAGGGACACAATGGTGGATAGGTCACAGTGCGGAGTTGAACCCAGGTCTCTTACACCAAAGGCCTGTGTCTTATCCAGTGCGCCACCAATACACTAATGGCACAGCCACCAGGAGCAATTTGTGGTTCCCAACCTTCCGGTTAGTGGACGATCGCTCACTTACGCCACTTCAACACTTTCCTAATTAAGGTCTATCTGAAGGTCTATCTGGTTTGCATTGCATGTGTTCCCTCAACCAAGTCCAGTTGCCCTTGACTTTAACCTTCTTTGGATAACTATGACCTGGATTAAAGTTATATTACATGATAAAATCGGGAACATGTTGAATATTGTAAAAATATTATTAAAATACATCCAAATTTTGTTTTTGTCACATTATTAACATATTTGGGGATGGGAAGATAAAATTAAAAACTTTAATTTTGAGTGGCACCCTAATATATATATATATATAAATCCCTCTCTCACCCCTTGCGGGGTGGTATTTGTCATCCTCAAGCTCGGGTCCTCTACCAGAGGCCTGGGAGATTGAGGGTTCTGCGCAGTATCTTAGTTGTTCCTAGGACTGCACTCTTCTGGACAGAGACCTCTGATGTTTTACCTGGAATCTGCTGGAGCCACTCTCCCAGTTTGGGGGTCACAGCCCCCAGTGCTCCGATTACCACTGGCACCACTGTTGCTCTTACTTTCCACATCTTTTCTAGCTCCTCTTTCAGCCCTTGGTATTTCTCAAGCTTCTCGTGTTCCTTCTTCTTGATGTTGCTGTCGCCTGGGATCGCCACATCTATCACTGCAGCCTTCTTCTGCTGTTGGTCGATCAACACGATGTCTGGTTGGTTAGCCATCACCAGTTTTTCAGTCTGGATCTTGAAGTCCCACAGGATCTTAGCTCGGTCATTCTCAACTACCTTAGGAGGTGTCTTCCATTTTGACCTTGGGACTTCCAGACCGTAATCATTGCAGATGTTCCTGTACACTATGCCAGCTACCTGGTTATGGCGTTCCATGTACGCACTTCCTGCCTGCATCTTACACCCTGCTGTTATGTGCTGTACTGTCTCAGGGGCATCCTTGCACAGTCTGCACCTGGGGTCCTGCCTGGTGTGGTAGACCCCAGCCTCTATTGATCTTGTACTGAGTGCCTGTTCTTGTGCCGCCATGATTAGTGCTTCTGTGCTGTCCTTCAGTCCAGCCTTTTCCAGCCACTGGTAGGATTTCTTGATATCAGCCACTTCTTCTATTTGTCTGTGGTACATGCCGTGCAGCAGCTTGTCCCTCCATGAAGGTTCTTCTTCCTAGTCCTCACCTTCGGGTTTCTGCTGCCTGAGGTATTCACTAAGCCCTTCATCTTTGGGGGCCATCTTCCTGATGTACTCTTGGATCTTTGTCGTTTCATCCTGGACAGTGGTCTTGACACTCACTAGCCCTCGGCCTCCCTCGCTACGCTTGGTGTACAGTCTCAGCGTGCATTGTGAGGAGCTTTCTTGTCTTGATGTCAGTGGTCTCTATCTCCTCCTTTGGCCAGTTTATTATACCAGCGGCGTATCTGATGACTGGCATGGCGTATGTGTTGATGGCTCAATCTTGTTTTTCCCATTCAGCTGACTTTTCACGACCTGCCTTACTCTCTGTAGGTATTTGGCTGTGGTGGACTTCCTTGCTGCCTCCTCATGGTTTCCGTTAGCCTGTGGCACCCCAAGGTAGATGTTGTAGATCCTGGTAGTGTGGATCAGTGAGTCGATGTCTCGCTCATTTCTGGTATACAGCTTGATGTCATCCATGTAGAGGAGGTGACTGATGGTTGTTCAACTTCAGAACCGGTATTCGTAGCCAGTTTTTGTGATGATCTGGCTGATGGGGTTCAGGCCTACGCAGAACAGCAGCAGGGATAGTGCATCACCTTGGTATATGCCCCACTTGATGGTGACTTGTGCAATATGCTTTGAGTTGGCTTCCAGACTTGTTTTCCACAGCCCCATTGAGTTCTTGATGAAGGCTATTAGTGTCCTGTTGATCTTGTACATTTCCAAGCATTCCAGTATCCATGTATGTGGTATTGAGTCGTAGGCTTTCTTGTAGTCAATCAAGGCGGTGCACAGATTGGTCTGCCTGGTCTTGAAGTCTCAAGTGACTGCTCTATCAACCAGTAGCTGGTGCTTGGCTCCCCTGGTATTACTACCCATTCCCTTCAGGGCCCTGTCCATGTATTGAGCCATGTGCCTACTCATCTTAGCCGCTATGATGCCTGACAGGAGCTTCCATGTTGTGCAGAGGAAGGTTATTGGCCGGTGGTTAGATGGAATTGTTTCCTTCTGGGGGTCCTTCATGATCAGGACTGTCCGTCTTTGGGTTAACCATTCTGGGTGGGTCCCATCCATCAGCAGTTGGTTCATTTGTGCTGCCAGGCGTTCATGGAGTGCAGTTATCTCCCTGCTGACCTGTCGTCCTGGCTCCCCCTTGCCGTAGCGTATTTGTTGTACCTCATCAATCTCTAGTTGTGATAGGAGCTACAGTTTGCAGATGTTAGAACACTGAGCTAGAAGTTGTTTCTTTGTCAGTGTTGATGATGGGTTTCGAAGCATCCATATATCCCATAGTCATATAACCCCTCTCACTGGGATCGCTTGTATAGTAGCATTGCATCAGATCCATGTTTTCTGCTCTAGTCCATGAATGTCTTGTTCCAGTAGCCCATTTGTCATCAGGTACAAAAACCTGACGCGGACCTTGTTAGCGACGTCCGAGCCGGTATGGCTCTTTTATTTGCGGTTTCACTCATGCCTGAGGTAGGCTGGTAGCATTAAGGACCCTGCCTAAGGGTCCACCTGGATACCTGGATACGATCACCTGTACCAAAGTCAGTGGCATTAACCATTGAGCTATATATATATATATATATATATATATATATATATATATATATATATATATATATATATATATATATATACTTGTGTATAATCTCTACGTATATACAGTCCATTTACTACAATACTGCACAACCTGTTTAGTTTATACATATTACTACTACTGTACACCAATCTACTGCAATTTTATATTTTATAAACATATAACATATGTTAGCTACTGCACTAATGTCTTAAATTCTAATTACATTATACTTACCAGTTTAATAAATACAGATTTGTTTGAGCATTGTTGGAGGGAGCTTGAGATCTAAGAATTGCATTGCCAAAAACTGTTTCACATTAATTTTTGTACTTATGACCCTAAAGGACTTGATCTTTGACTGACTAGTCCAGAATTTCATCATCAGATATTTTGTGTGGTCAGTGCTGGGTGATCACTTTCAGTTCCTGAATATTTCAACACAGATAACGTGTGTGAATTTCTGCGAACTCCATATCAGAAATGTTTCCATATTAGTCCCTGCTTCCCTTCCACATTTGGATTCACACATCCACTCACATCTGAACATTAAACTTTCCTGTGCTGCCGCAATCCCAACCACAAGGTGGAAGTGACCCCTTTCTGAAATCACACACATGCACATTCATTCACCCACTCACATGCAGAGGTTAGTGGGAGTGTTCACAAGTTAGAAGCTGCTGCCAGCAGTCAGACACGCTGTCATATTCAAACAGAGTTCAGGGACGGTTTCAGTGCTGCCCTCTGACCCACCATGAAGCTGCGTGTGATCGTTACACTGTGTGCTCTGTTCATCATCACCCAACAGGTATGAAAACACTTAAAAATAAAGATTATTGTTCCTTTTTCAAAATGACTTTCATTACAAAGGTCGCTGCCCACTTCAAACATAGATATATTTAAATATGGTATTTAATATTTATTATGACATGCCATGTTTGATATTCTTGACAGGTATTTTCACAAGATAAGTGTACGTGTGAGTTGACTAATTCAGAGAAGGCATTCCCTCATGACAAACTCAGCACAGTGGAGGACAATGCATCAAAATGCAACAGCAACATCACCCCACAGAAGGTAACTAGTTAACAGTGTTATTTTCTAAACCAGACTGTAAAGAACACAAACTCAACAGTTGTAAAACTGTAAAAAATTGAATAACAAAAACAGACTCCTATATGCATGCATTCATGTGTGAACACAGAGTCTACCTGCTCTCTCTGCAGACTCTGGAGCTGGAGAGTCTGCTGCTGGGTTTGGAGCGACGTCTGCCCCAGCTGCAGGAAGATGTGTCGATGCTGGAGAGGGAGGATGACGGAGACCTCTACGCAGTTCTCAGCCTGTATGTGATAGAGAATGAACTGATGGAGATCAAGCAGCTCATTGACAGGCTCAACAGCACCACCAAGGCACACCAGGGTCTGACTGCTGACACCACTAAACAGGTAGACTCACAAAGCACCAGCTGTTCAACACTGACACCATTCAAGAAGGCAGCGCCTGTGTGCAAGTCTGCTCAAAATTTAGATTTATTTATGGTATCCATAGCAAAACTTAGGTATATAAATATCTAGTATGATGTTTTTAAGTAGCAATAAGACTTTTACTGCACTGGTCCTTGGAGTTATGACCATGCAATCTACTAGATGTCTGGCTTTAAAAGTCATTTCTTCCAGTACACTATTATTGGAACACTTGCACCTTTTACATTTCCAGTCAGAGACAAAAAATTCTTCTTCTTCCTGGTCAAAACATGGTGCCTACATTACCTGCAATGCAACTCTAACTGCAAAAACTTCAGTCGGAGATTTGTTTGTTAAGCTAGTAATGGCGAATGTAGCCATGGGCGCTGAACTCAGACAAAACAGAAATCCTGGTCATCGGGTCCCAGTAGATGGCAAATACAAATACTGCCATCTGCTGGTTCGCTAGTAAATCACATTAAGCCTGTGGCAAAGAACCTTGGTGTTTGGTTTGATAGTTGGTTTCGAGAAGCACACCACAAAGCTTATTCAATCATGTTTTTATCAACTTAGAAATGTAGCAAAAATTCATCTATGTTAACTTTTAAGGACACCGAGACCATTTTACACCCTTCATCTCATCACGCCTGGATTATTGCAACAGCCTTTTCACCTGTTTAACCCAAAAATCTATTGATCGACTCCAGACTGTCCAGAACTCAGCTGCCAGGCTTTTAACCAGAACAAAGAAATATGACCACATTACTCCTATTTTAGCTTCATTACACTGGCTCCCAGTATGTTTTAGAATTGACTTTAAAATTCTATTGATCACTTTTAAAGCTCTTCATGGCCTCTCGCCTTGTTATATTTCTGACCTTTTAGTCCCATACGCACCAGCACGTACCTTGAGATCCTCGGGCAGAGGTCTGTTGTCTGTTCCAGAGTCTGAAAACTAAAGGGGACAGAGCGTTTGCTGTCAGGGCCCCGAGGCTCTGGAACAGCCTGCCCAGGAAATCAGGTCGGCTTAGTCAGTGAACTCTTTTAAGTCCCTTCTTAAAAGATACTTTTATAGGAGAGCCTTTCCCGATCTTATTTGATTTTATTTTATCCCTGTATTTTACTAATTTTATATTTATCTGTATTTTAGTCTTTTCAATGTTTTCATGCTTTTATCTTGTATTGTTTTTGTATTATTTTCTCTTGGGTATTATTGTCTTTACACTTGTTAAAGCACTTTGTAACTTGTTTTTGAAAAGTGCTCTACAAATAAAGATCATTATTATTATTGTTATTATCATTATTATTATTATTATTATTATTATTATTATATGGGGCAGGGTCGTTAAAAGACAATTCCAAGGGCCCCTGACAGGGGCCCCAAAAATAATTATAAACTAATATCTAATTAAATTATATTATACACTATATAAATCATCATCACTGAGTATAAATATATTTCAAATATAATAAAATGAATGATCTCTTTTGTTTTTACTTGTTTTTGGCAGTAAAAGATTGACCAAAAACTAAACATCCATATTGACCGACCACTCCCTTGTATCTTGGTTTGGTCCTGCCTTAGCGCACACATCAGTGATGGTGTTTAGATGCAGTCAGTAGATGCAGCAGAAATACAGAGAACACAATGTTGCCTAGTAAACCAAAATCTGGTTTTCAAAAAAGGAAAGAGAGGAAAGACAAAGGAAAGGGTGTCAGTCTGGAACCCAGTTTTTCCCCAAGAAAGGTGGGCAGCCTTTAGTCTGTGAGTGGTGTTAACCTGTTGTCCACAGTGAAATAAGCTAGCCAGCTACAGACTAGTGTTAGACTACATTTCATCAACATTTAATCAGTTCAGGGAAACGTTTAGCAAGAGATTCATATTAACTTGTTGTCCCTGCCCCTTTTAGCAGACTAACAACAGATGAGTCAGCAGCACCCCAGTCTCCACATAACTGTAGCCTCCCTGTCCCAGTGAAGAAGGGGAGCAGCATGGCAGGCATAGCATCATGCCAGGGAGTCTGGATTTCTCTTTTGCTCTCTTTATCATAACAAAAAAAGACAATGAAATATTTCTTTCTCACAAATTATTTTCTCACATAATGATCATTATGAAATAAATAAAAATAAAACCCACCTGCCTGTATGTACTGGATGCTGGACAGCAGCATACCTCAGCCTGCATGTAAGTTACAGACTATATTAAAATAATCCAGTTTGATACGTTCATTTAGATTGAATTATGGCCATTAATCACATCTATAGAAACAGACTTTATTATTCCCATCATGAAGGGCAATTTATTTGAGAAGCAAATAGTGAACTGCATCCTGTATGCAGACTTGCACGTACAAATCACAAGCAGTAAATATTGCTGCTAGTGCTAGTACTAATATTGAACTACAAGAAGCGTACATATGTATACATACTGTATGCATGAGAGTTTGCATGTCCGCTTGTGCCTGTATGTATGTGCAAGTGAAGTATTAAGTTTGGCAATACAATAAAACAATAAAAATTACACAATAAAAATATAGCCAAAACATAGAAGTGTACTGGTGCAGAGCCCTCTGTTGACTTTAAATTTATCACTCAGAACTCATCACAGAGGTATAGAAACAACATTTTATACGAGGCAGCTAACATTATCCTCTGACTACCAGCTTGCATTTTTAACAGCAGTCCCAACCCATTTTATTTTGAAAAACGATTACCATATCAATAATGAATAATGTACATTGTTTATCAATGAATGAGCCATTCCAGTTGTCAAATAACAGGTAATGCTGCATTCAAGGGCATTCATATTTGTAAAAAAATGCTGCTGTCTCTCAGCTCGAGGACCTTAGTGCAGAGATGCAGGAGCTACAGACATATGACACCATGCAGGTGGTGAAGAGACTAGAAGACAACCACCGTCTTAAGAGAGACCTGGACCAGTGCAAGAATGGATTTCACCCCACCATCCAACCCACTCAACCTCCACACAGTATGTCCCAAAAACCACACCACATACAAATGGGAAGATATCTTTCTTTCTTTTTGTTAACTTCCACGGTAAACCACCAGATAGATAAAAAAATAATAAAAGTCTGTATAGTTCACTTAGGATTTAGAAACCAACAGAAGATGATTGGACTTGATCTTGACCTGATCTTTTTGTGTTCATAATAAGTTGTATATTTTACCTGAGCCCCCAGGAAGCTCTCAGCACCAATCACCTCAATTAGAAAGTTATGGATATAGGAAGTTATACCAGTGGACGCCTCGCTTGACTAGATGTGGTTTCCCCCCCATTTGCACAATTTCTTTCTTTCTGCTTCTTTTCATATTTTCCCCAAGGTAAATGTCCCCACGGTGAATTTCAGAACATTACTGGCCCGAGGGTGTACACAGCAGGAGAGTACCCTGGCTCCTACAAGTATGGAGCCTGGGGTCGGGATCCCAAACCAGAGGCGGGGAAGGAGAGCTGGTATTGGCTGGTAATGTTGACCTCCAGCAACAGATATGCCAACTACATCCGCCTCTACTCTAGCCTGAGCTCTCTCATTGTTGGGTTAAGCATTCCAGGTAAAGAACTCTTGTGTTCTAGTTTGAGTGTTAATGTTAGAAATGTACAACCTTTCAGCTCAGTGTGCAGGTTTTTTTATTTGGTTGTCTAGTAATAGTCGAAGATTCAATGCTTCGATAGAAAGAGCCTGATTCGTTTGCCAATCTCACAGTTGAATCTTCGCAGAGGAGTTATGAAACTAAGATCATTCCATTTTGGCTATATGGGGGAAGCTCAACATCTGATTTTACATAGAACTACCGGTTTTCTCCCACTAAGATAAAATAATGCCTATTATGATAAAAATATCAACATGTGAAGCTGTAAAAAAAGATGTAAAAAGAAAGAAGCTTTTAATAAATCTTTATAAAGTATAAGAATAAATACAAAATTGTAAGTAATTCATTTATCACCACTGAAGAATGGCACAAAGAATATTATATCATTTTTAACAGTACTTATAGACCTGCGAGGAACCACCAGGTGCATGCAATTCTCTGCGGGCATGCACAACTCTGCATAAGACCGATGAATGGCAGACGAGCAGGGCAGAGAGAAAGGGTAAAAATTAAGTCTCAGTTTAGCTGGAAATGTACAGTGTCATAAATGATTCGAACGTCCCACGAGGTGGGAACTCTGCATGCAGCTCTGTCTCTCATTCCTCTTATCACACACGCCCACACATGCACACTGACCACCATTCCCAAAGGGTAAAAGTTACAATCTTGGATTTATTCACATG
>NW_024044570.1:34051410-34112808 GCF_014851395.1 Micropterus salmoides
GTGTTTGTGTGTTTACTGTGAAGGTACTCCTGGATGACAGCATTACAATATGGCACGGTGGCATCTTCTCGCTACGTTCGTCCCTCAGTGCAGGGTGACAAATTGCTGGGACAGCTGACTCTCTCCAAACACTGGTAGACACTTTGAAAATATCTGATCTTTCATTTGGCTCCACATGACTCTTCTCTAAATATTAAAGCTACAAGCTAAGGCAGATTTTGACTTTGGATTTGTCCTCAAATGTTACACAGTAGTACTCCAGTACTACTTGTCGGCAAACAGAAGCCAAACCACTTGCAAAAGAAACAGTACTGCATTTAAGGCAATCTTTAATTTCTCCTTCTGTTCACATTGTCCCTTTTACATTCCCTCCTCCTATGTTTATTTTTTCTCCCTTCCTCTTTCAACCCTCTGTCCGGATGAGTGGCTTACGTGCCAAAGGAACTGGCTATACTTAGAAAGTATCTTCTTGGCCCCAGACATCAAGAGGCAGCTGCCTGCTGAGTCCAAAATGTTTCTTAGGTGGACAAGTCCTGGAAGGAGATCAGCAAAGGTCAACAAGATGCCCTGTGCCTTTAGAGCAGCCACACAGCCTGGTAGGTAGCATACAGCAGTGACGGCAAAATAGACAAGACAAGTGTGTCTGAGATAGGCAGACAGATGCAGATCACTTGCTCAGGCAACACATTGTCACTGCATACAAGCCTGTCGTTTTATCCTCCACAGATCTGCTGAAGACCTTTCAGCACAACAACGCTCTTTGGATGAGACACAGAATTGTCTGGAAGCCTACCTGGAGTCCAAGAGGGTCATCTTCCCCGGTCCACACATGCTTGCTTTGTTGCACAGACTTTACATCATACTTCATCTTCTTTTTATCATCCTGAACAGTGTGATTTATTTTAATTCCTTCCCTTGATAGTTATTTCCCTGTGCACCAACTAATTTAAAATATAAGACTATAATATAGATGTGGTGGGATTTCTCTGCACTTCACGATTTGATCAAGACTCAGAGAGCTTTTTTTCAATACAGTATTCTGGATAATGACCAATTTCATTTGCACATTAAATCCAAAAGAACATCTCCTCATTAGCTTTAAAGGGCTACCTTGCGTCACCATCCTCCTTTCTTTAACACTAGTTTTTCAGACTCCTTAGAAAACTGAAATCTAACAGGATGTTCAGTATGTGTAAAGGACAGAGCTGTACACCATTTATCTAAGCTTGTACCTGTTTTTTTGTTTTTTTAACCCTGGACATTGACGATTTATTCCTATAAATCAGGCTAATGTTACAAGCAGCCAAAAAATGTGCTGTACAGGGGAAACGCCTTCACTTTTTCAGCAGTTGGGCAAACTACAAACAGAATTTTATTAACTGACACACTGTAGCCGACACTGGCATTTACTGCCAGACTGACAACTTACTGCTAATCTTTGCCTCCACTAACTTTCACCATCACTTTCTGCCGCTTGCATTATGTCAGCATTTTGTTATCATTAAAGGGGTTTATGTAGTTTTTTTTTTTTGAAATCACTTATCAATAATCACTTTTTTACTGCTTATTTGTGAGGGTTATAACCTCACATAAAATAAACCTCCCACCTGCTTTCTCTGTCCCTTGGAAAAGCCACTACTCTGCTTCTTTTGTGAAGGAATCTGGTCGGATTTTCTGATTCTGAACCATGCACACAGCAACAACACTGCAGCTAACACGAGTCCGCTAAAACAAAAAAACACTAAAATACATTCCCTGTGAGCAATGTGTCATAAACACTATAAATGTAGTAACTACTCTGCTTTATCCTTTACCCGTCACTCGCAGGTTCTACTTCTTATCTAATGATGAGTTGCTGAAGATCTTGGCCCAGACAAAAAAAACCCAGGCGGTGCAGCCGCATCTTAGGAAGTGTTTTGATGCCATTGCACGGCTAGATTTTGCTTTGCTGCCCAAAGTCTTCTGGGCGACAGAAACTGCGCTAGACGATGAAGAACAGGAGATGGTCTATAGCAAAGACATCCTTAACATGGTTTCTCCTGAGGGAGAGAAGGTCAGGTTTGAGTAACCTTAACACCTTTGCCCAGATGCTGTCCGGGTTTATATTCTACCTGTTTTTCTTGATTCATTCCTTGCTGAGAATGAGAGAGAGTGAGTGAGAAGAAAAAATACACGTATGCTACCTTAGTGAAGGTAACTATTCAACTTTATAAACTAGAACAATAGTTAAGCATGTCAGCCATCTTCAATGACACGACTCTTCTCTTACTTAGCAAGTGCTAAAGCAGGTTCTCAGATTATGCATGCTGTAATTAAGCAAATGTTGGACATGTCTCACTTGTAAATATACCAAAGTAATCACTGAGCTATAATTGTTTGACATTTCAAATTCTGCTATAAGGATAGTGAATCATTTTTGGGTGCAGTGACAATTTTGCTGGCCAGACCTGACACAGAGGATTCTCATTTAATCAAGTGCTTGACTGTTACTGATCCTGTCCTTCTGTGGGTAAGTGTAGGTGGGTTTGACTAAAGGTCTGAAGGCACAAGGCAATGTGGAAGCTTGGCTTTGCAAGGTGGAGGAGGCTATGTTCACCTCACTGCGACGCATCAGCAAGGCTGCCATTGCAGACTACCAGGTGAAGACTAGAGAGGAATGGGTGGTAGCTGGACATCCCTCGCAGGTACACACACACACACACACACACACACACACACACATTTAAGTAAAGTTAGGGACCATCGCTCTTCAGATTTTTTGACTTGTCTACTGTTGTTTGTGTATTATTACACACTTTAGCTTTTGCATGGGAAAATATGTTAACTACGTTACCAGTTACAAATATATTATTTTCCTAACCATGAGTTGCACTATTGAGCTTCACTTTGAGGAGCTAACCAAGACTTTAATAATTATTCCTATTATCTAAAGCTTTGATCGATTTTGCAATTTATCACTTCAGCTGAAGCTGCTGAAGTCTGTTCTGTTTTTACGGTGACTTAACTTTGCGTCCACCAGGTGGTGCTGACCATCTCACAGATGATGTGGTGCAGCGACATGGATGCCTGTCTGGAGGGAGACCACGACCACTTTGCTGCCCTGCAGAAATTTGAACTCGCTAACTTTGACGTAAACACTAACTACTCCCACAATTGTCTGGTTAAAAATAAAAACCAATCAAATCCACACTTGTGTTTGCTCAAGTCATTTTACTTTTTGACTTTTTACCCAATAACGTTTATGTGTTTGTGTGTATTCCAGAGGCTGAATGCCCTTGCAGCACTGGTACGAGGACAGCTGCCTACTTTACAACGTAATATCATCACTGCCCTCATCACCATAGACGTCCATGCCAGAGACATTGTCACAGATCTAGTCCGCCAGAAGGTAAAATAGTGCCAACACACAAACACATTAAGCAGCTTACATCTATGTCTGTTGTGTGTGTGTATGTGTGTAACAGTTCACCACCTCAAAGTAACAGCAGCCCTCTTTTCCAGGTGGATACCAGCTCTAACTTTGAATGGCAGAGACAGCTACGCTACTACTGGGACTTGGACCTGGACAACTGTGTAGCCAAAATGGCTCTGTCGACTTACATTTATGGCTATGAATACCTGGGAGCCTGTCCGAGACTGGTTATCACACCACTCACGGTAACACATATTGATACTCATTGAGACACACCTGTATGATCAATACATGCCTTTTTCTGTCCCAACTGTAACACATACACCTTTTTATGCGTTATGTTCAGTTTAGACACAAGACATTATGTGTAGCCTATAGAATGTGTGTCCTGTAGTAAACACATCATAATGTGTGTTTATCTGTTATCTTGTTTTTTTTTTATGTTCAAACATTCACAGCTGTTCAAACTGTCCTGTATCTCTCACTTTGCCCTGATATGCAGGACCGTTGCTATTTGTGTCTGATGGGGGCTCTCCAGTTAGACCTGGGAGGAGCTCCAGCTGGGCCAGCAGGGACAGGCAAAACAGAGACCACCAAGGACTTGGCTAAGGCCCTGGCCATACAATGTGTGGTCTTCAACTGCTCTGATGGACTTGACTACAAGGTCAGCCATGACAAACTTATTCATGTTATTTTCATTTTCATTTCTATACCCCACATCTGAACTTTTGTGTGCTCCTTATTACACGTTTGTTTGATTTTCCACTAAATGCTGATTCTGATGCAGATGTTTGCTCTGTTTGAGGATCTCTGGAAGGCTCTGACTGTACCTACTAAGCCATGCCATTAGGTGGCACTATTGAAAAAGCAGTCAAGCCTTCTGTACAAGTGTAGATGTGTGCTACCCAAGGGGGTAAGCCAGAGAAAAGCCTGCATGGAGGGATCCATGTGGGCCCAAAAATGAGGTCAAAACCCTGTGACACACTGTCGCACAAGAGAAATGTAACCGTATTGCTTAGATTATAAACTCTCGGCAATCAAAAAAAAAAACTATCAGAGCCATCAGAGACGCTGTGTTGGTGTTTGGCAGGTGACCCTTGTAGGTGGGCTGATTTAACAGTGACGATCCGAGTCAGACAAACACACTGAGCCATGAAACTTTTGTTTACTATGCAGCTCCCAGAATTACGGTGTTTTTGCTGTGTTTCTACATCATTAAACCACAGTTATGCTGCGTGATCATGCGCAGTAGACGCAGAAAAACCTGATTTTAAAAGATTATGTTGTAGACAGTGATATATTTTAACTCTAACTCACAGGTGTGGTCTATCAATATCAGGTGGTATTTTGTACAAATGTAGAACGACTTCCAGATAATTTCACTTTAAACATAAGTGGCACATTGTTACTTTCGACCCCATCAGTTGTGTCGAAAGTAACACACAGGAGGGAAAGTAACACAACTAGATTTTTTGTGTTTCCCTTGTTCTTATTAAATATATGTGACCATGACCTTGTAAATATGTAACTGCAAATATATTTTGTCCTTTATCTTTGCAAAAAATGTATAAATTACATTTTCATTTTATTTATTATCTATTTACAGTTTGTTCAAATGTTTCAAAAGAAACCCAACCGTATACATGTTCAAAATGTTTTTTATTAAGTCAATCCATTTTATAAAACATTTCTTCAACAATATGAACAAATATATATATATATATATAATATGTTTCTATCCAGCTGTTTTTATACGTAATTCCAAAATGTGCATGAAAACATCTAGCTATATCAGACCTCTGTCTGTCTTTCTGACCTTCACTCTTGGCATAATCTGTTGGTATAATATAACATAAACATGTTTCAATACATGCTGCAACACAGAGAAAGTCACCACATTAGCAGCGGGACAAAAGAAACACGTGTGGTCACTGTAGCGGCAGGAACTACTGACATATCAACATGATTTATTTTTACATTGAAAAACTCTGACAGGGCAAAATTCAGGGTGTTATAAAGCACTAAATAACCTGTAGATTAATCATTACTGTGACACATGAAACGAGAGACATAACTTGTAATTCGAAAAACAGCACCGCTTCAGAAATTTACTTGCCGTGCTCGAAAACAGTTTTCCGAACACGGCCGCAGGAAACGATGATGAAATCATGCGATAATTGGCAGCTCCATCAAGGGTTGCGTGCCGAAGTTGCTGTCACAGCTTGGACTGCAAATGCAGTCAGGGCTCTGAGAAAATCGTCTTGTTACTTTCGTCCCGTGTTACTTTCACCCCTGTTTACTCCTAGTATTTTATTGGTCCAAAATTGGCTTCACTGCTCTCCATTCAAATCAGCGGGGTGGCTTTGGTGCTACCAAAACATTTCCTCAAACCAGATTTGATCCTTTCCTCTCTGCTCTAAGCAATCTTTCTGTAGCTTCTGCCTGCTCCATCACAAGCAAAATACTGTAAGTCATTTAGATAATACCTATCATGCTGTATTTGGCTGAACCTTAAAAGGTATTATTTGTGCGTGCATTTATTGCTTTAATAATCATCATAATTATCACAATTCCAAACACAGGATTGGAACTTCACTGCTACCACTGCCACAGGGACACGGACAAGTTATTCCTTGTTTCTGTTCGTTTACAGTTTGTTTACATCAGTCAGTTTTCATTAATTATGATTAGTTGACAAAAAACACAAAAATTCAGAGTGGGCCTTTAACCTACCCGAGGCACACTCTACTTAATTAAAGTAAAACACATGTGCAGTGAGTTTGGAGTCAGTTCTCTCTATGTACGCTGGAGTTAGTTGTTGGTAGCAGACACCTGTGTTATAAGAGTTGGACAGGGCATTGATTTACAGGCTAGAATCACTGAAATCTATGGTTTTATGTGTTAATGCTGTTTTTCAGCCCTGCTCCACTGTGTCTCAGCAACATTTAACTGGAACTGTCCATGAGAGATTAATAACTTTGAAGAGTGATTTTTGTGTCACTCATTGAAAGGTGCAAGTAACACACTCTAACTCTCTAAACATATCCAGCACAATGTGACCACTTGGCTGCCTTTTTGCTCTAAAAGCTTGACATTTAAAGTCAAAAACATCATCTCTTATTACTTTTCTGTATTGGAATTATAATTGGAATACAGGAATTTAGTGATTTTACGATATGTTTACTTTTATTTTTTCCAAAGTAATTTTCCATGGACAAGGTTGATCCCGAGATGATTTCAAAGGGATAATGTGCAGCAATGTAATTATTAAAATATGATTTATATCATCAAATATCAAATTTTTGTACTTGTTATTGGTGATGAAAAAAACAGTGCTGATATGGGCAAACGTCTTCATCTATACAGCTAAGGCAGAGTGAGGAGTTTGCCACAGACAAGTTCAGCCAATATTATAAATATCATATAAAGTGTAAACTTTAATTACGTTTCTCTCTTCCAGATGATGGGGCGCTTCTTTTGCGGGCTTGCTCAGTCGGGCGCTTGGTGTTGTTTTGACGAATTTAACCGAATAGACATCGAAGTGTTGTCTGTCATCGCTCAGCAGCTCATAACCATACGAAATGCCAAAGCTGCTAAGGTACAAGCACCCATGCACACACACAACTTTTGCATTGTTCACAGGGCACTTTGCACACTATGTATGGAGAAGAATTAAGGACATTGCTAGTCTAAATACTATCCTAAAATTCTAAGCAATAAGCCTTACACAGGTCCATAATTCACTCCCGCACACAGACTTGTCTTATTTGTGTAGATTTAAAGATATCAATTCAATTCAAATCAGCTTTATTGGCATAAATGTATAACAAAAATATTGCCAAAGCTACAAATAAATAAATAAATAAATAATATCACACTCACATAAACGAGTGTCTCACTCAATTCTGTCTTATGCAGGTGTCTAGGTTTCTATTTGAGGGCCAGGAGATTAAGCTGGTGATGACGTGTGCTGCATTCATCACCATGAACCCAGGCTATGCCGGAAGAACAGAGCTACCTGACAACCTTAAAGCTCTCTTTAGACCCATTGCCATGATGGTGCCGAACTACGCACTAATTGCTGAGGTGACAGGCTCTCTGCATGTGTGCTGTTGTATGCTGCTTACTTATTTTGTCTACATAACAGTTTGTAATTCTCTTATTTCTCTCCCTCCCTCCAGGTGATTTTGTACTCAGAGGGATTTGAGTCCAGTAAGACCTTAGCGAGGAAAATGACCCAGATGTACAAGCTGTGCTCTGAGCAGCTGTCCCAGCAGGACCACTACGACTTTGGCATGAGAGCCGTCAAGTCTGTCCTGGTCATGGCTGGGTCAGAGCATCACACTCATACATACACTGACACACGCGTGCATTCATGACACTCAAACAGACACACATGCATAAGTATTCAGTGTATCTGGCATCAGCACACGGTTGACATTTTTTAGTCCTTTGCAGAGACAGTCATCATCAGTGAGTTAGATAGTCATGCTTTGTGTTTAACTCTCATATACTCAGCAGATATTTAATCAGAAACACAAACAATCAAATATTGTACCAGTGATTCCTCAGATTAGAGGGTAAGAGCCTCTGAGCCAGTTTTGCATGTTGTGACTGCAGTTGACTGCTCCTAAGCACTAGTTTTACTGTAATTACACAGTTGTTCCTGGTCTGCGTGGGTGCAGAAATAAGGATGAATGGATGTTCCTGACCATATGTATGAAAGATTGTTGGTTATTAGCTGAAGCTCAGGGAACTGTTGTTCCACACTGAGATACACATTCATTATCACCCACTCTAATGTCTCTGATGTGTTTTATAACTGAGCGGAGGCAGCTTGTTGGGAAGATCCGGTTGTTCAAAATTAAATTATCAGCTCATGTCTGCTGCTTATTATCTTTATTAGATCCGCATTTGTAATGACTCTATTCCACTAATTAATTTGCTCATTATAACATAAATTTTCTCATAATCATATTTATTTCAATGAATGCACCAACTTCTTTGGATGAGATGCCATTTGACAGATTTGATTTAATATTTTAATGCAGTCTTTATGAAACTCAATACGAGGTTTGTTCTGCAGTATGACCAAGATGAAGTGAGGAAATAAGCAAACAAAGAAAGACTAAACCAACAAGTTAACAGACTAATAACCTAAAGAAGATAAATCCAGGATAACCAAAAAAGCACACCACTTGCTAGTCATATTGTAACTATTTGACATATACCCCACTTTAAACAAAATGCTTTGTGTGAAATGCAGATTATTAACGTTTGTTGTGTTCTTAGGTCTTTAAAGAGAGATAACCCCCACCTCAGTGAGGATGTGGTTCTTATCAGAGCCCTGAGAGATTCCAACCTCCCAAAGTTCCTCGTTGATGATGCTGTGCTGTTTGGGTAAGCCTATCAGAAATTTTGGTATGGAATTACAGCTTATTTCTGGAGCTCTTAATGCACACATACTGAAAAATAACAGGACATTAGAATATTACACCAGACTGCTGAAACAAATAAAATGAGTTTCAGTGAGAAAAGGGTTGCTGTTTTTATGCTGTTACATGTGAAAACTGTTCATGAGTATTTATTCTGCCATCCTGCCTCCAGTGGTATCCTGTCAGACCTCTTCCCTGGTGTGTGTATCCCCAAACATGACTACGGTGTGCTACAATCCACAATCCTGGAGTCTCTGGTTAAACGAAACCTGCAGCCTCTGGCTAGCATGACCAAGAAGGTACAATGGGGAAAGTGGTGTTTCTTTGTGTTTTTGAATTTACCGAATGGTTTCCTTATGAATGTGCACTTATCCCCCAAATCTTTTAAACAGGTCGCAAATATATTTTAGTTAATAGAGTAAATTGGTGGGGGACTACTTTTCAGCTGTGGATTAATAGAAAATGTATGCTAGTGACTATTTATGGCACCAGGACGGTGTATGTGAGATTAATTCAAAATAAATGATGGCGCATATGTAATCATAATGAAAACATCACACGTCACCAGCAGGTAGAGCAGGTCATCCACTAATCACAGGATTGGGGTGACCAGTATTTAGAGAGAGTGATCATTTGTGTTTGTTTCACTTTGATGTCGCAGTAAACTTGTATAGATTTAGTTTGTTTTGTTAAACAGGTCCATCCTCAAAACACGCCCTCTTTCTTCTCCTTTCAACTTCTTTTTATACGACCAGGTGATCCAGCTATATGAGACCATGTTAGTGCGTCATGGTGTCATGTTGGTGGGGCCTACAGGTGGAGGCAAGACCACTGTCTACACCATCCTGACGGACACACTGGAGACCCTCCATCACACTGAGCACAAGGCTAACAGCCCCTTCTATCAACCTGTCAAGACCTATGTTCTCAACCCAAAATCTGTCACAATGGGAGAGCTCTACGGAGAGGTACTGTAGACAAGAGAATATATAATACGGCTTCTTTGCTTCTCGCTCTACATCCGCTGATTATTTACCTCCACTCCTCAGGTTAACACATTAACACTGGAGTGGCGTGATGGGCTGATGGCGCTGAGTGTCCGTGATGCAGTTAACGACACCAGTGACCACCACAAGTGGGTGATCTGCGACGGGCCAGTTGACGCCCTGTGGATTGAGAACATGAACACGGTGCTGGATGACAACAAGATGCTCTGTTTGGCTAACAGCGAGCGAATCAAACTTACTCCATCCATTCATATGGTGTTTGAGGTTTGAGCTGCACATAGTGAAAGTAGAGTTTAGTGTTTTGTCTAATCAATAAGCAGTTTAATAAGCAGCACAATACAGGTCCAAGGCTAAAGCACTCAAGCATAAATGAGACCTTGATGCTCTGCTTAACATACTTACATTGTTCTACAGTATGTTGTGCTCCTAGATCACCAGATCTCCTTCATTAACTGTGTTTTTCAGGTACAGGACTTGGCTGTAGCATCTCCAGCCACAGTCAGCCGCTGCGGGATGGTATTTATTGACCCTGAGGAGCTCAAGTGGATGCCTTATGTCCAGACATGGATCAGTGGTCTGACCAAGGTTGTACATACTGTCTCTCTGTCATTCCCAAATTTAAAGTATTTGTGCATTCGGCTTTGTATATAACAGCTTCTAAAGCAGTATTAAATGTTTGTATAAGTATTTTTTATCTGGCAATTACGGGTCAGTATTATGTCCTGTAAATACAGTATATATACAGTACATTAATTGTATCAGGTTTTCTCTCCAGTCATAGTTTTTGACTTGATGACAGTTCAAGCTGTGAGCATCATTCAGTGAACTTCCCCATCCTTTATCTCCCACTTTTGAGTATTTCAACCTCTACATTAAGCTACTTTTTTTCTTAAACAGGCAACATTTTTTGGGGACGGGACCATATTTTCATTTAGTAAGTTCCACTTATTCTGTTTTAACTGAGGGAGTCTGGGCATTGCTCTCCGTCTCCCGAAGAGACACATAAAGCATTGCATATACGTACTTATACTGATCCACTGTCTCTCTAACACTCTTTTTCAAGCTAGTAGCTTGTGTACTAGTTCAAGGAGTAATTGGAAATCCTGTGAAATAAGCTTATGCCCTTCTTTGCTGAGAGTTAGGTAAGATGATACCACTCTTATGCCTGCCTGGTAAATATGAAGCTAGTTAGCGTAGCTTACCATGAAGAATGGGAAAGGAAAACAGCTAGCCTTGCTCTCGCCGAAGATATGCAAGGTAAGTGAGCTTTAGAGATGCTCGAAGGTGGATTTTTTCCTCTGCACTCAGCCAGGCCAGCCCCCTTGCTTCCAGCCTTTTATGCTAAGCTAAGCTAACAGTGGCTGCAACTTTATATTAAGTGGAACAAATATGTGAGTGGTATTGATCTTCTCATCTAATTCTTGGGGAAAAAATTAACAATTGTTTTACCTAAAATGTTGAACTATATGTCTTAACTGTGTTGAACTAACTAGGTTGCTTCAGAGATTATCCCGTTCCCAAATTCATCTTTCTGTGACCCTCTTTCTTCCTTCACTCCGTGACTCTCTCTAGCTCCCAGACCCAGTGCGAACATACCTGCTGGAGCTGTTTGAGCAGTATGTGGAGAACGGTCTTCAGTTCGTCTGGAAGCATTGTACCCAGGCTATTCGCCAGGTGGACATTAGTAAAGTCACCACTCTTTGCTCCCTGCTAGAGGCACTACTGCTGGGTGAAGGAGGGCCAGACCTTAAAATGGTAAATTAAACACAAGGTCCCTGAGGTCTATTTGAGTTCTGTCTATGGTGCTACAAAGGGAGCGGTCTGTTAGGACATTTTTGCGTAATAATTCAGCATTGTGATCAGAAATATTGAGTGTTATAGTGGGCAAGGTAAAATGACAAAAGGCAAAGGGACCTCTGCTAAACCACACGACACCAGTACCATATAAATGATTGAACCCCACTTATACATACATTGACAAAAGCATAATATAGGCAAATGTAGGCCCTTACTAACTGAGCTTCTTCCTCTGTTTGTTTTTGTGTGTGTTGGTGTCAGGATTCCACGGATCTCAACAGCGTATTATGTCAGACCTTTATATTTTGCTATCTGTGGGCAGTAGGCGGCAACCTGACCACTTCATACTGGGATGCTTTTGATACTTTTGTCAGAGAGCAGTTTGAAGACAACAGCAATGCTATGGTATATACATTCTGTATGCACACCCCTACACAAACAAGCAGAGATAGATGGACAAGATGGATAACATAACAGAAACTACCACCACTAACAGAGTAAAATGAGTTTCTTTAATGTCTGATGTCTAATGTTTTATAGCTAATGGCATACAGTTTAATTTTTTAAAATTAATTTCTTTATATTGGTCCAGTCCAAATATGTCCATTAACATGTATTCATTTGTGCTGTTTAGCTCCCGAAGTATGGTACCCTGTGGAATGTCTACATGAACTTTAACTTCAAGCTCCTGGCACAATGGGAGTTGATAATCCCTTCATTTAAATACAGTCGGGAGCAGCCCTTTTTTGAGATGCTGGTCCCTACCACAGACACTGTCCGCTATGGCTACCTGATGGAGAAACTGCTATCTGTGCGACGTTCTGTACTCTTCACTGGCGACACTGGAGTGGGCAAGGTAAGGATTCATGGATACAGTAGAAAAAGCTTTTGAAACAAATGGAACTTTGGGTGTTAGTAATTTGTGTCAGCACTGAAGTATTTTTATTTGTCTGTCCTGTACAGTCAGTGGTGGCACGGGGCCTTCTTAACAGTATCCAGGAAAGTGCAGGATACCTTCCGGTCTACATCAACTTCTCGGCTCAGACCTCCTCCGCCCGCACGCAGGAGATCATTGAGTCCAAACTAGAGAAAAAGAGGAAAAACATTCTGGGTATTGGCTCACAGTTGCATTGCCACAAAATCATATTGTCATACAGTCATATTGCAACATAAGGGTAATCTTTAAAAAAAATGGTTGGCAGTAATGTGTAGTAGGCTAAAACATGCAAAACCACTGCTATGGTCCTTGATGAGACCATTCATCAAGCCATCTGTTCATACAGTTAACCTTCACTATTCTGCTTTTACAGTCCACCTACATATTGCCACCTTGTCCATATGTCACTGTGTACCCATTTCTCCCTCTCTCTTCATCCTTTACCTTTTCTCTCCCTGTAGGTGCTCCTGGTAACAAGAAGTTAGTGGTCTTTGTGGATGACCTGAATATGCCTAAGCTGGACAGTTATGGCTCTCAGCCCCCTATAGAACTCCTGCGTCAGTTCCAGGACTTTTCTGGCTTCTATGACAGAAACAAGTTCTTCTGGAAGGAGATCCAGGTATAAATGTATACATGTAAGATGAGCTACATCCTATTGGTGCATTCGACAAAAGTGATTATATATGTACATACAAAAGTTAGTTTCCAGCCCTAAATGTCCTCACGTATGGGCTGATCAGTAGTAGTATCTGAATTTGAATAGAATAGTTTGAATTTGTATTGTTTAACTTGAATAGTTGTATTAAAAAACTGAATCTGAATAGAATAATTTGAAATTTTATTTAGTAGTTTGAAACTGAATTCCAATAAACTTGAAACTGAATGTAATATTGTAATACTGAAACTGTATTTAAGCCTCACTAAAAATTCAACTCTTTATGTACTTTCACTTTCAGTTCTCTCTATTCAAATTCACTTCTCTCACATCAATTTTAATTCACAAGTTTCAGTTTCAAGGTCAAAGACAGTTCAAGGTTCTTCAGGAAGAGAAATCGAATGCAGATCAATATATGAACATTTTGAGCATTAAACAGTTAATTTCCTGCATTCTGGTGAATTCTTCAGCACCAATTTATGGCGGAGATGTTTTTATTTATGTAAAAGGAAACACAAAATTCACGTGGCAGGCAACAATTCAAAATATAACAATATAATGCAGTCCAGCTCTCAGGCCTTCTGAAATTCTTTCAGATATGTTTCTCCTGCTGAGTCAGCACACATGCAGACATGATTTAGTCTTCCCTCCTCTTTTGAGTCTTTGTTTAGGGAAGTAACCTCTTTAAATGTGATTGTGGCACCTTTTTACCTCAATGATAAATTAGTTCATTTTAATTCAATTATAAAGTCCTTGACTTTAATAGCTCCTGTGTTTCAGCATGTGTTAAACTTCAGCACCTCCGATAAAGTGCAGCTCACAGTTTCAAACAGAGCCTGCGCCTCTGTTTTTAGATGTTTATATTGCAAAACTCTACCGGTGATCATAAAGGGATGGACATGGTCAGCAACAATACACAGGTAGGTTGTCATGTTGCTCAATTGGTACTGAGGGGCCCAAAAGTATGCCAAGAAAATATCCACAACAAGGCATTTTTGTCCACACAACTGCTGCTCACTGGATATTTCTTTATCTTTATCGGACCATTCTCTGTGAATCCTAGAGATGGTTGTGCGTGAAAATCCCAGTAGATCAGCAGTTTCTGAAATACTCAGACCAGCCCGTCTGGCACCAACAACCAAGCCACGTTCAAAGTCACTTAAATCCCCTTTCTTCCCCATTCTGATGCTCGGTTTGAACTTCAGCAAGTTGTCTTGACCACGGCTAAGTGCCTAAATGCATTGAGTTGCTGCCATGTGATTGGCTGATTAGGTATCAGCGTCAACAAGCAATTGAACAGGTTGGAAATGGCTGGTGAGGGTGTATAAATGTAAGTACATTAATGCAGAGTTATCTGTTTTTATTGGAGAAGAAAGAGTTATATTCAGGGAGGAAGTGTGTACGTGATTCTCATCTGGAAACAAAAATTAACTGTTGTAATCTCCCTGTGTGGTACTTTTTTAGATTAAAGTTTAAGTTAGGATATACTATATATCAAGTTCAGAATAAAAAGTCCATGGCTTAACATTTGTGTTTCTACCTATTAAAGCCACAGTCAGTGCAGCACGAGGCAGTTAGAGACAGAGGGAATGCATTTTGCAGTCTGACCATTTCTGTATCTCCCTGTGGTGTGGTATTCCACTACCACCAGCTCAAATGGAGAATCTTACTTTCACTGCCAACATGTGTCTCAATTTTTTCCCTCAGGAGAGAAAAAATATGCATATTGACCTAGTGGATTTTTGGAATCTTAAGAAAAGCTAATACAGTTATTTAACTATCTACAGCGTTTCAGATGCTGAAATGTCCGACTTAAAAGCAGTAGACATATTCTTGTAGTTTACAGATCAGATTGAAGCGAGACAGACAAGCTAATCTGAAACTTAACTTTTTTCTGTACTGTATTTGCATACATGCAGTTTGCTAGAATTTGCATTGATAAGTTGTCGTCATGTAAAGAATTATTTCCAGCTAGATGCTTATCTTGTGCTGAAACAATTAGTCAACCAACTGATTAGTAGATTGAAAGTTCTGATGGTCTTATAATGACTTAGATAATTTTTTAAGCATTCTCTGGTTCCAACTTCTCAAATGTGAGGATGTGCTGATTTTCTATATTTTATATGATCGTGAATCGTTGTCTGTTGGACAAAGCAAGTGACATCAAGATGTCACCTTGGGTTCTGGTTCACTTTATACACTAACTGAAATGATTAATAGAGAAGATAACAGGTGAAAATAATTGTTACTTGCAGCCCTAATATTTTCCCACACCTTCAACATGTGTGTTTGGTCATGCACCCGATGTCAGCTGGGATTGACTCCAGCCCCCCCGCGACCCTGTACGCAGGATAAGCGGTTGACGATGAATGGATGGATGGTGTTTGGTCCTGCAGGATTCTAATCCCATTTCAGTTTTGTAACTGGAGACACTTGATGAAGTTTCTAATGGGAGTTGTTTAGCTTTTCTTGCTATTCCTCTCTTTTGAATTTTGGCAAACCGTCTTTCATTTCTACTCTTCCTACATTCTGCCTGTCCCCCAGGAAATGACCATTGCTGGAGCGTGTGCTCCTCCAGGAGGAGGGCGCAATCCAGTGACCCCCCGGTTCACCCGCCACTTCAGCATGCTGTGTCTTCCCACACCTTCGGAACACAGCCTCAAGCGGATCTTCAAAGTGAGGAGACGCACACTCTCAAACACATGTGTCAAAACAAAGAATTGTGGTACCTTACCACATATCTGGATCGATAAGAAGCCACACACCTATTAACAGACAGGTGCTTTTCCTTAGACGTTACGCATTGCTGAAAAACTTTACTCATCATAAATCACTTTTGAATCACAGTTCAGAAACGTTATTATGTGGCAAAGGCGTAATGTTCATGTACTTCTCTAGGATATCCAGCTCTTACTCTTTCTCATTTCTCCATTTCACCCCACTCCCCACTATTCATATTCTTTAATCACACTTTATTTCTTCTTTCATGCTTGTTATTATCTCTTTCAGGCCATCCTGAATGGTTTCCTTAGTGAGTTTTCCCAGGCGGTGAAGGACTGTGCCGGTCAGATTGTGGATGCTGCTGTTGAGATTTATGACCGTTTGAGTGTGGATCTGCTGCCCACTCCACCTAAGTCCCACTATGTCTTCAATCTCCGGGACCTCTCCAAGTGTGTGCAAGGTGAGCCATGAGCACACATTAGGATCAGCCCGTTGGACACCCAGGACAGAACCCTAACTACTAACAGCCCCAAACTCAGTTAAGGAGCTGGGCTTGCATGCGGTTTCTTTCTAAATACTGCTCACTAGGTGAATTGTAGCACCACATGGGCGTGCCACTTATGTGTACTATCTTGTACTCAGATATGTTTCTGCTTGCAGCCCTTAAAATGCATTTTGAATTGACACTTAGGACTTGACATGAGCAGTGGGTTGGTTTTTTGCGTGGCATTTGCATTTCCAGGAACAGGCGATTGGTTCACCAAAGATGCATTTTAATGTGAAGCATATACACCCTCTATTTTCCTAGACTGCACAAACTAAACTGTAGCTGTGCTGAAAGAGACTGACAGACACAAAGAGTCAAAATCATTGTACTTCCATAGCCGGGGCCACATTACCAACACTTATAAGCTCTGTCTTATCCTCATGCTCCCAAATCGTCTGCACCATCTGCCTTCTTTTCTCTCTCCAGTCCTCTCTTCCATTACCCAGAAGACATCCATATTGCACAAAGATGAGCTCAAGTGGCTTCTACGACCACGTGCTTAACATAGCTAGAGTGCATTGTTTACCACAGAGTGTCAGCTTGGCCAGTGGCGTAGCCGGGTCATTGTTAGTGGAGTTTTCTATTTCTAGTAGCTTATTTCTTATTTGAATATTTTAATTTTACCTAATTTTATTGTTATTTTACTGTTTACTCACTAACTGAATCGTCTTCCTTTCCCTTCAGTTCCCTTTTCCCCACACTCACACACCTCTGCTGCTTGTCCCGCCTCCATCTCTCTCTCGATGTTTGTGGCCCAGCCCAAGTGAAGTCTATGTGTGGGAAACAATGGAGTGCATTACTCAAACACAGCTCCCTTTAGCAATAGAAACTGTTGTTGAGGGTAATAAACCACCCACTCTTCCCACTTTCTTATTATGCTGGCATCACATGGTTTTTCTGTACACAGCGGGCCAGATTTAGAAGGTTTGCATGAGTAAAAAACGTGTGCAAACTTGATATCACCAGCAATTTAACACGTAAGCTTTCTTTCAAAAGTGCAAGATAGCACCTGTTGTTCATTTACTACTTTTGCCTTAATGAATATGCAGTTAGCATATTATGCAAATACATTTATTTTCTACACACAATGTGATCTAACAAGCCTACCAGCAATTTCATGTGAGTGCAACAGCATCTGTATTTAATATGTTTGAAAGGAAGGTGCAAACCACCAAGTGTTGCGCAGAGATGGCTGCTGTTATCGTTGTGAGAAGGAGACACAGCCGTAATGAAAGAACACGTAGAGAAATTAACAATATTAGATAATATTATTCTATATCCAATATATAGAAATAAAATTATTTCATTTTATTTATTCGATGAACTATACGAATTGAATTATTTCTTTGTATTTTCCTTGAAGCTTTGGCAATACTGTTGTATTAACATTCATGCCAATAAAGCAAATTTCGTTTCGACCTGACTTCTTTTCTCCATGAGATGGAAGAATTTAGAAAGTTGTGTGGCGCTGCGGAGAGCCCCCAGCTGCAGTAGTGCATGGATCACACGTAAAATTCATCCAGCCAGAGGGAACGATCACCAGCTGTTCTCAGCGCGCCGGTCGTAATAGCGACACAACCCACTGTAGGTATCGGAGAGGGAATGTGGCGTTGGGGAGTACGGGGCCAGAGCCAGGAGTTCGCGGAGCGACAGGTCACAGTGCGGACGGTCTGTGATTGTTCCCTCTGGCTGGATGAAGCATGACCTGCCTGCATTTCCTTGCGTCTCGGTCATTCCTGCACACTGCATCTGTTTCTGCTGGGGTTTGCCAAAGCAGTGCTTAGTGCAGTCTTAGGCAGGATGGGCAGGTACATACGATTTCTGCATACTGGCGCTCTGAATGAAACAAACCAAGGTTTTTACGCAGTGGCTGCTTTCCCTCCCGACTCTTCATGGCAGAAACCATTAAAACACGCAAAACCCTCAGTTAAATACTGCTACCTCCATTGTGTTTGCTCCTGTTGTCATCAACGCAATAATTCTTAGTTGATCACCCATAACAGGTACTACAATTGCTCATGTGATATTTTAGAATGCACACGCATTCTTGATTTGAAGCATGAGCATGTGAGCAGCAGAAAAGACACTTCTGGCTGTATTTTTCACCAAGCCCCTTGTTTCACACAGGATGTCTAAAACACACACACACACACACACACACATATTACTGTATACACAGAAAGACACACATAATTTAAAGTTAGTGTGGCTAAATTTCAATCCATCTTCCCCTCTCTGGATATCCAGGTATGCTGCAGTGTGAGCCGAGTCAAGTGAGAGACAAGAACCAGATCTTCCGTCTCTTCTGCCACGAATGTCAGCGAGTGTTCCACGACCGACTCATCAACAACCAAGATAAGACCTATTTCAACACCATCATCAGTGATATGGCCAGTAAGAACTCTGTCCCCGTCCCGATGGTTCACTTTGTTAAGTGCACAAACTGGTTGAATCCTGCACATCGGACTACCAAGTGTTGTTCTACCAATTTTCCACTTATTTTGCATCTTTACTGGTTTAAGAATACTCGTCTTTTTGACCCTCTCTCATTCTGCCAGGCAAGTATTTTAGCATTAACTTGGAGCCCTCATACTTTATGACTCAGCCCATTATATTTGGGGACTTCATCAAGGTCAGATTCTTAGAGAGAATGCTTTATAAATTCAGAAAACATTAGATTTATGTTTACACTGAAATAGCTCAAATGTATTTATTCGCTTTGCTGTCCATGTAATAATCCCTGTAGGTGGGGGCAGAGAAACAAGATCGTGTGTATGAGGATCTGACAGACATGGATAAGATTCAGGCTATTCTCCAGGACTACCTCGATGATTACAACATGACCTTCTCCAAGGAGACCAAGCTGGTTTTCTTCCAGGACGCCATTGAGCATGTCTCCAGGTGTGTACATTCGAACATTGCTATTTAAATGGCAGACGAATGGCACGTTATAAAATCCATCAATTGATAAAAAAAGTGTGATGCAGACACTCAGCAAAGAGAGATAGAAAGCTCATGTGGACGAGCCAGAGTGGTACGTACAGAAATGTATGTACAGTTTTGTGGTTTATCAGTGTATGAACTACATTGCAGACTGGAGTCTTTGTTAACAGTGACAGAACGCAGAACATTCCTGGCTGATCTTGTCGGTGTGCCTGGACTTTTAAATGATCAATGACAGGTAGAGGACACAGGAGCAGGCAGATGAAGTAGGTGATATTTTATTAACAGGAACAAACTGAGGAACACAGGCTTACTTACTGCGCACATACAGCATGTGGTGCGGTCCACACATGTCTTACGTGAATGACTAATCATTCATGCAGCACACCTGGACACACCACCGCTCACTGAACAGATCTCTGGCTCACTGCCACAAACAACTGTCTCCACCTGCTGGCATGTAAAGCCGTCTGCTCCCAGCACTGTTCCACAGACTTCTATTCCTGTCATCATCACGCATAGACCAGTAAACCGAAATGTGCACATCCAACACAGAAATAATAGTAATCTCTTAAGGATTAGGACAACTGCACCAACTCCAGCACCCAGAACAAACTCATTTAAAATGGCTCTCTTCAATGTGAGATCACTTTCAAGTAAGACTTTTATCTTAAATGATTTTATCTTGTCTGCAAATCTAGATTTTATGTTTTTAACTGAATCCTGGTTGCAAATGAATGACTATAGCCAGCTAGCTGAACTGTGTCCGCCTCAATATGATTGTTTTAGTCAACCGAGGGTCAGTGGTCGTGGTGGTGGGCTAGTGAGCGTGTATAGGAAAAATTTTAAATGTCATCAAGTACGCTGTGATGAATTTAACTCCTTTGAAGTTCTCACTCTTAAAGTTGGAGGGCTGCAACCTATCATATTTGTTATAATTTATCGCCCCCCAAAACCGCCTGGAGGATTTTTATCAGAACTTCCTGAATTTTTATCTACTCTGGTTTTAAATTATGACAGAATTGTTCTTTGTGGCGATTTTAATATTCATGTTGATGACCCCAACAATGTTAATGCAACTGACCTTTTAAATATGGCCACTTCTTTTAACTTCAAACAACATGTCAAAGGGCAAACACATAACCGTGGTCATACACTGGACTTGGTTTTTACCCTGGGTGTCAGCATTTCCTCTGTGGAATTAGTGGACATGACCATATCTGACCACAGATGTATTGTTTTTAGCTGCGATTCGCCTGTTACTCATGCTGCCTCACCAAGCTCCGTGTGTTGTCGCATCTTTAATGAACAAAGTGTTTCAAAGTTTTGCGCATTCTTTCAGAGCCAAAGCCAACACCTGTCTGATTCCAACACCAATAATCTGGTCAATCACTTCAATCATATCTGCTTGTCGTCACTAAATATTACTGCTCCTCTAAAGGTTAGGCCTACGTCTAAAGCTAGTAAGCAACCCTGGATAAATGACAGCATTCGCAGCCTCAAAAGGGAATGCAGGAAAGCAGAGCGCAGATGGAAAAAATCCAGTCTCCAAGTCCATTACCTCAGTCTGAAGGATTTATTAATTAACTACAATAAAATGGTTAAGGATGCGAGAACACACTATTTTTCCGAACTCATTACTACACATAAACACAATCCCAGGTTTCTGTTTAAGACTGTGGATCAGCTGGTAAACCCAATCCCTCCTTGTGCCTCAGCTGGAAGTAATGATGACTGTGAATTGTTTTTATCTTATTTTACCAATAAGGTGGTGTCAATCAGAGCCTCTATTACCCCTGTGGACTCTTACTCAGAGGTCCCTCACCAGCAACAACAGAGTTTTAACCAGTTTTATCCCATCGACTTGTCTGAGCTTTTAAAAACAGTATCACAAATGAGAGTGTCCTCCAGCCCACTTGATATAATACCTACAAAATTTTTACTGAAAGTAATAGATTCTGTTGGGCCCCATTTGATCTCTGTTTTCAACAGCTCCCTATCTACTGGTTGTGTCCCTGATTATTTTAAAACAGCTTGCGTGAACCCACTTTTAAAGAAACCTGGTTTAGATCCCTCCCTCCCACATAATTTTAGACCAATTTCAAAACTGCCTTTTATTGCAAAGATTCTAGAAAGAATTGTGTCCAAACAGCTGCTCACTGTGCTGGAAAATAACAAATTATTTGAAAAGTTTCAGTCCGGTTTTAGGAAGTACCACAGCACTGAGACTGCCCTGCTTAAAGTCACCAATGACCTTTTAATGTCTGCTGATGAAGGTATGTGCTCAGTCCTGGTACTCCTGGACCTTAGCGCTGCTTTTGACACCATTGATCACAACATCATGTTAGACAGACTGAGGCACTGGGTGGGGATCTCTGGTACTGCTCTAGAATGGTTTTCATCCTACCTGTCAAATAGGAAGTTTTGCGTGTCTGTAAACAACTATGTCTCCTCATTCTGTCCAGTTAAATATGGTGTGCCTCAGGGGTCGGTCTTAGGACCCATTTTGTTTTCCTTGTATCTGCTTCCCCTTGGACATATTATCCATAAACATGGCATTTCTTTTCATATTTATGCTGATGACACACAAATATACTTGCCCGTCAGATCCACAGACCCTGGAATGCTGAGTTCACTTAACAACTGCCTTTGTGAAGTTAAAAAATGGATGTCAAATAATTTCCTCCAGCTGAACTCAGACAAAACAGAAATCCTGGTCATCGGGTCTCAGCAGATGGCAAATCAAATACTGCCATCTGCTGGTTCCCTAGTAAATCACATTAAGCCTGTGGCAAAGAACCTTGGTGTTTGGTTTGATAGTAATTTAAATTTCGAGCAGCACACTACAAAGCTTGTTCAATCATGTTTTTATCAACTTAGAAATATAGCTAAAATTCGATCTATGTTAACTTTTAAGGACACCGAGACCATTTTACACGCCTTCATCTCATCACGCCTGGATTATTGCAACAGCCTTTTCACCTGTTTAACCCAAAAATCTATTGATCGACTCCAGACTGTCCAGAACTCAGCTGCCAGGCTTTTAACCAGAACAAAGAAATATGACCACATTACTCCTATTTTAGCTTCATTACACTGGCTCCCAGTATGTTTTAGAATTGACTTTAAAATTCTATTGATCACTTTTAAAGCTCTTCATGTCCTCTCGCCTTGTTATATTTCTGACCTTTTAGTCCCATACGCACCAGCACGTACCTTGAAATCCTCGGGCAGAGGTCTGTTGTCTGTTCCAGAGTCTCGACTGAAAACTAAAGGGGACAGAGCGTTTGCTGTCAGGGCCCCGAGGCTCTAGAACACCCTGCCCGAGGAAATCAGGTCGGCTGAGTCGGTGAACTCTTTTAAGTCCCTTCTTAAAACATACTTTTATAGGAGAGCTTTTCCCGATCTTATTTGACTTTATTTTATCCCTTTTATTTTATTGTATTTACTAATTTTATATTAAATTTTCATGCTCTTATCTTTTTTGTATTATTCTTTACACTTGTTAAAGCACTTTGTAACTTGTTTTTGAAAAGTGCTCTACAAATAAGGATTATTATTATTATTATTATTATTACTTGCAGGCACGAAAAGAATAGGAAGCAAAACTAGACACAGACAGCAAATGCAGAAAACTTCAGAATAAAACAGGAAACAAGGCCAGACGCAGACACATGGAGTTAACAGACAGGACACTCATAGACTGTAGGTGTACGTGAGATGGACGCCTGAACATACCAAGACTAGAATGCAGAAACAGATAAGGACACGGACACAACAGACTGATAAAACCAGAACAAATGGCAATGGACCAGGATGAAAAAAACAAAACACAGAATACATGTAAAACCTAAAAGGAAAACAATAAACTATTAACCAGAAACCCCAAAATAAGATCAGAAATCCCCAAACCATGACAACGAAGTTACACTGCTGTGCCACATGCAGAAATGCGCGCAGAGTCTCTCTTGATGGAGAGACTCTCCACAATATTTTTTCCCACCTACTATTAATCTGAACATCAATTTTTATGACCAAACCCACCCGACCCACAGATAAAACTGCGCTCATCATTAGAACCCACTTATGCAGGTGCATCATACTATCTGAGTAATGTGCCTTTTAAATAGCAGGAAAATACTGCGCCATTGGCAAACACCAGTGTTGTATCAAGGCATATCTCTCTGCACACGTTTGTTCTTTACCAGTAAAGATGATTAGTGAGCAGGTAGGTCTCAATAAACTCACATGGCATGGAACTTGTCACCTGTATAACCACAACATTCAATTTATTTTTTTCTTTCTTTCCTTCTAGGATTGCCCGTATGATTCGCCAGGAGAGAGGCAATGCCCTGCTAGTGGGGGTGGGAGGTACAGGCAAGCAGTCACTCACTCGGTTGGCAGCTCACATGTGTGGGTACCGTTGCTTCGAGATTGAACTGAGCCGAGGCTATAACTATGACAGCTTCCATGAGGACTTGAGGAGGCTCTACAAGATGGCTGGTGTGGAGGCCAAAGATATGGTCTTCCTCTTTACGGATACTCAGGTATGATGGAAGATCTCCGATGACGTGAAACTGATAAACATTTGGAAGCCTGCTGATTGTTCTTTTGTTTTTGCACATCCAATTATATATCCTCTTGTAGATTGTGGTGGAAGAGTTTTTGGAGGATATCAACAACATGCTGAACTCTGGCGAGGTGCCCAACCTCTTTGAGAAAGATGAGCTGGAACACATACTAGCTGCCACCCGCCCTAAAGCCAAAGAGGCTGGAATCAGTGAAGAGAACAGGGACGAGGTATACACAGACACAAACACTTCCTGTAGAAAAGTAAAAATGCAGCACTGTATATATCTACAACATGAGCAAATGATTGGAAAGTTGCAAAAATTCTGTGAGTGTCAGTGAGACAGACTTTTTTCTTGACACACACAAACAATACCTACACAGTCAGCAACAAAATGTGTTATTTAAACTGATTTCTACGTAGTTACAGATGAAACCGATCTCATTTTAGAGATGGTCTTCTCTGTTGAACATTGTTTTCATTTGTTGATTAAAACTGAGTTCTCTGTGACAAATAATACCAATATTTCTTCAGTGAGATGTGATGTTGGAAGATGATGTGAGGAATTTTGGTGAAGACTTCAGAACTTTGAATGTCCAGACTCTACCTAGAACCTATGATGATGGCAATTATATACCTAACTAATGTGTGTGTCTATTTCTAATCAATAAATATGTGTGATGTACGGAAAGGAATAGTTTAACATTTGGGGAAATTTCACTTTCTTACCATTATCATGTCTGTCTAAATATGAAGCCAGAATCTTAATTAATTACCGGGATAGTTTCTTAGATGTAGCCCATCTGTAGTCTATAATTGAATTCTCCTAAGTGTTTTCACATATTTAGATTTAGGGTTTTAGGGTCGGGGGTTAATAACCGAGAAAAAAAATCCTAGATGAAAGTGTGAAATTTACAAGAAGAAAAAAATTCCCTGAAATTAATGTCATAAAAAATCAAAAATCACTCTGTTTTCCCTCTGAATACGCCCAATCCAAGGCAAAGTCTCTAAAGCGCATGATAGTGATTGTGGGCTAAACTCAGGAGTATTTCCTCAATGCTAAATCCAATGGCAAAATTTTGTGCATGCATACTACACGGTAGACGTGTGTGTTTGATGTTGCAGCTTCTCTCATAAATGTGTGACTATAATGTCGGAGAATATTCAAGTTTTTTATTTGTAGATTAATCATGGAAAATTAAATTCTGTCTCGGATTATCACCCCTCTTGGCTGGCTCTTTTTTTTTACAGTGGACCTTATGTGCAGTTGGTTAACGCGGATTCAACCTTCCACCTGTGTTTTTGAGGGCGTGTCGGACTAGCCGCATTTTGCTGTGTCGTCACAGGGATCAAAGGAAAGCAGCTGGACTACAAACAAGCTGTTTTCAGGCAGTTCAGAGCAGTGTTTTCTGTGGGAGATGGGAACTCCCTTTGGGCCTGACTTTGGGCTTTTTCACTTTGCAAACCTATTAGACACAAAAAAGGAGAGGGAAAAACACAAAAAGTACAATACCACCTCTTTTAAATGAGCACTCCCAAGTGAGCTGTAAGAATATATTAGGCTATAATCTTATGTGCCAGCTGAGACCGAACTTCCAGAAGTTTAGAATCTCTACATGTGTTTGGTCTTCAGGGGTTTCAGTTTTTCATCTCTCGTGTACGGGAGAAGCTTCACATTGTGCTGTGTATGAGTCCCGTGGGCGATGCCTTCAGGTCCCGCTGTCGTATGTTTCCCTCATTGGTCAACTGCTGCACCATTGACTGGTTCGTGCAGGTATGCTGAGCTAGCTCTCCTTTTTCTGACCATGTCCAGTCAGATATGATTACTCACTTTGATTTTATATTATTATCTTATATTATGTATAGAAAGCCATTAAATATAAATACAATTATTCTAACTGGTACAAACATATTATAGGGATCATCTACATGTTTGTTAGGACTAGACCACAGCAACATTTGTCAATTTGTTCATTCATTTGTGGAAGCTTGTAAATGTGTCTCTCTTTCTCTTGCTGTTCTGTTGCATTCCACTCTTTGCTCTTTTCCCCTGTACCCCGTGGTGCGCAGTGGCCTCGTGAGGCGCTGCAGTCTGTCTCTGAGACCTTCTTCCAGAATGTGGACTTTGGCAGTGAGGAGCTGAAGCAGAGCTTCTCGACCATGTGCGTGGAGATACATGTTAGTGTCACTGACATGGCCGAGCGCTTCTATTCAGAGCTGAGACGCCGATACTACACCACGCCTACCTCCTACTTGGAGCTCATCAACCTATACCTGTCCATGCTAGAGAAGAAGAGACAGCAGCTAGTGCTTGTAGGTTTAACTATCAAAGCTCATGAGCAGTTATCAAGTCATTTCTACATTGTGAAGAGGAAGTTGCAGCTAGTGTTCTTTGTGATCATTTTATTTGTGGTTGAGGCTGTCTTGTATTGTAGATTATGTCTACATGTGAAATATGCCTAATCTATCTGTGTGTCAGGCCAGGGACCGTGTGAAGAACGGTCTGACCAAACTGCTGCAGACCAATGAGCTTGTGGACAAAATGAAAGTGGACCTGTCTGATCTGGAGCCAATCCTTAAACAAAAATCCATAGATGTTGATGCCCTCATGGAGAAACTGACTGTAGACCAGGAGAGTGCTGACAAGGTCTGTGTGTGTGCATGTGTCTTAGAGAGAGATATGGTAGCGTTATCACAGGACTTTCAAAAATGTGTCTATTGTCTCCTATGAGGTGCTGGGAAAGCATAATAGCCTTTTCTCGTTGCTATAGTGTATGTGTATGTATCATACAGAAACATATCCTTGCCACAGGTGCGTAAAGTAGTGAAAGAGGATGAGGCTTTGGCCAAGGTCAAAGCTGAAGACACCCAGGCCATAGCCGATGATGCGCAGAGGGACCTGGATGAGGCTCAGCCAGCCTTGGACAGTGCCAATCAGGCTCTTAATTCTCTCGACAAGGCTGACATCTCTGAGATCAAGGTGTTCACCAAACCCCCAGACCTTGTCATGACTGTCATGGAGGCCGTCTGCATCCTGCTCAACTACAAGTCAGTGAGCTTCTCTTTCATGACTAAAAAACAAGACTTTTTTGATTTGAGAGCTACAGTATCTCACAAAATTGAGTACACCCCTCAAATTTTTGTAAATATTTGATTATATATTTTCATGTGACACTGAAGAAATTACACTTATAATGCTATAATGTAAAGTAGTGAGTGTACAGCTTGTATAACAGTGTACATTTGCTGTCCCCTCAAAATAACACATCACACAGCCATTAATGTCACAAATGTGAGTACACAAGTGAAAGTGCCCTTCTCTTACCAACTGATAATCAATCACTATTATTATTAACACAATCTTCACTAATTATGGCACATCCCAATAATCTAAACAGGGATTAATTGTTCCAGGCTGCGGTTGTTAACTCGTGCACCATGTACAGTAATGTGTAACAACCGGCCAAACTCCAATTGAAATCAGCTTATCATTTTTAAAAACATGTATTCCATCCTTACATAAACTAAGCCACACACTCACACTTATTAATAGGCTTTTTCTTATTCTTGTCTTATTTTTTCACAAACATCTCTTTCTCCTTACAGACCAGACTGGGCTGGTGCCAAGCAGTTACTGGGAGATGCCAATTTCCTCAGGCGCCTGACAGACTATGACAAAGACAATATCAGGCCTCAGATCCTGCAGAAGCTGCAGAAATACATCAACAACCCTGATTTCTTACCTGAGAAGGTCTGTTTGGACTCTCATATGTCAGTCAGATGTTTGGAGATTATGGTGAAATTGTGGTGAAACAGAGTTTGGATTGAAACTGGAAAATAACTTCTTAAGTTTCTATTATGACATGTATGCTACTGAAATGAACTATGCAGATTTTTATGATGGCATGAATTGTCAATAATGTGTGGAGCCTAACACAGTATTAACGTAGGTTATATGTTACTGTGTTGCTGCTGTTAGGTGGAGAAGGTATCAAAAGCCTGCAGGTCAATGTGCATGTGGGTCAGAGCCATGGATCTTTACTCCAAAGTCCTCAAAGAAGTCGGCCCCAAGAGAGAAAAGCTGGCCAAGGCTCAGGTCAGTAACATATAGCAGAGTGCAGTATGCAGACCGGTTTTAATCATATAGATGCACAAATAACAGCTGAATGGATGGTCGTTTACGTAATCTTTAAATCTCAGTGCTGCCTATTTTTGTCAAGTCTATTACAGTCAAAACATTTATCCACTAAACACCAATCCATTCTCTGTTCCCTCTCAGTCCCAGGATATCCCTACATGCATTGGGCCAAATAATGCGAATAAGAAATGCACCCAATATTCTCTAAATGGTTCATTAATACTATTTCCCTCCATCCCTTTTTCCCTCTATTCCGGCCCATGCAGATAGAGCAGGATACAACTATGGCCACCCTGAGGGAGAAGCAGAAAAAGCTTCAGGAGGTGGACAACCAGATCAGGGTCCTAAAGGAGCAGTTTGACAGCAGCATAAAGGAGAAGGAGGATTTGGGTGAGGGGTGTGCCCTTATATATTACCGCCTTGAACTCTACCTGGGTTTTAAACTGCCCAGCCACTGTACATTTTACATGTTCCTGTTGTGTGAAGCTCTCTAGAGTTGGAAATGGAACTTATATGTTTGCTGTTTGCCAGCATTTACCTTGCTGATATTCTTTTTTGCTCTCTCTCTCTTCCTGACCCCTGTGTTTCCTGAAAGTTAACACCATGGCTCTGACACAGGCTCGGTTGACCAGAGCAGGGAAGCTGACTTCTGCTCTAGGTGACGAGCAAGTTCGCTGGGAAGAAAGTGTTGCCTTGTTTGAGATGGAGATCATCAACGCAGTAGGGAATGTCTTCATTGCAGCTGCCTGTGTGGCCTACTATGGAGCGTTCACTTCCCACTATAGACAGCTGGTAGGTACAGTGTGACGAGGTGTGCTTTTAGGACCTATCTGATATGCAGAATGTAGGCCTGTCAGGATAACTACATTATTGACTCATCAAACATGACTTAAATCATTTATGCTGACCTTGCAATACAGTACACTCCGCCCCTTTACATTGTATTGTCTGTACAAAAGAGAATTAAGCCCAATAGATTATGAAAACACACAGTGTTTAATGCACAGTACAGTGATAAGAAAGCCATTAAAGAGGAACAAACCATAAAATGAGCAGGATACAAAGTAGAGTATTAAAAAAACACCTCAAACTAATCATCTTTCAAAGAAAACAAAACAAAAAATAACTATTGTGTCCTCTTTCCCCAGCTAATTGACCAGTGGATAATACAGTGCCAGGACCTGAACATCCCCATCAGTTCCAGCTTCAGCCTGGTCAACATTCTTGGTGACCCATTTGTCATCCGCCAGTGGAACACAGAGGGTCTGCCACGTGACACCGTCTCCACGGAGAACGGGATCCTGGTGACCGAGGGCCGACGCTGGCCTCTTATGATCGACCCACAGGATCAGGTGAACCAGAAACTAGGATCCAGGCAATTCAGTGTGTTTCAATTTCTGTCATGTCTGAGCTTTATAGTCTATCATTCTTTGAGTACAGCTGCTCTCTATTGCTTTATATACATAAGCTTTACACTGAGCTCAATCTCATCCTGTATTGTTGTATCTTTTTCTGCTGCACCACCATTGCTAAAGTTTCCCTTTATTACATCAAGTGCTACCAGCCATTCTTTTTTTTATCACATTAGATAAAGGTTCTTTCTTTCACCCTCAGGCCAACCGATGGATCCGCTCCAAGGAGGCCAAGCATGGTCTAAAGGTGATCAAGCTGACAGACCCCAGCTTTCTCCGTACCCTTGAGAATGCCGTACGCATGGGCATGCCTGTGCTGCTAGAGGAGGTAGGAACACACTAAAAACACTAAAACATGTTTGAGCATAAGGGTAAGTTATAAGCAAAACATTATTCCACAATAATAACTGGGGAAGGTGCACATTTTAATATGTATAATTTACAATTTTGGCATTTCTTCCCATTTACTTCCTTTGATTAAACATACTTTGAACTGTGAGATATTTACTGGACTGTCGTGTTTATTTGTGTGTGAGTCTTCCTGCATTATTGAATTGTGTGTGTGTGTGTAGTTAAAGGAGACCTAGATCCAGCTCTGGAGCCCATCCTAACAAAGCAGACATTTGTGGCTGGTGGACGGACATTGATCCGACTCGGAGACTCAGATATTGACTATGACAAAAACTTCAGGTTCTATATGACCACCAAGATGGCCAACCCACATTACCTACCAGAGGTAAGGACATCAATAAGGAATGAGAGAAACAGAAGCATACAAAACAACCTCTCTGCCATCATTCCATTGTCTGCAGGCTGCATCTCCCAACCGTGCTTATTGTTGTTTTATGATCGGGAGGCTGCACAGGGTATTTTATTGTGAAAAATGACCAGATTCTCTATGCCCTTCTGTGTCTGGTTTCTGGTTGCAGATCTGATAGCTGCATTAATCCCATGTACAGAGAATGACCACACATATATAAGCATACCACAGTCAGATCTGAAAGGTTCAGCTCTACTCCACCTGACATTGTCACCATCTCCTTATCTCTTTTATTAAAAAGAGGGTCAGAATGTTTTGAAGATGATCCACCTTCAGCCTGTTTCTATACAGTACAAAAATATTAAAACACCATGAATGTAAATGCCAGCTTATGGTTCTACTTTGTGGCAGTTTAGGACATGTACACAGGCTGGTGGTATGTGGACTTTTGCGCAGGTAGGCTTCACACAAAAAAAGGCTAGGATGAAGTGTGATCTTCTTGAATATGCTGGGCTCTTGAGAGTATTTGATGTGTGTGTTCCTGTTCAGGTGTGTATCAAAGTTACAATCATCAACTTCACCGTGACCAAGACTGGCTTGGAAGACCAGCTGCTTAGGTGAACACATGCATAGACACACATGAAAAACAAACATTGCATCCTTCCCAAACCACGTGGTTCACATTTACAGACCACTATACTCTATGTACGTCAGTAATGACTATTTGCACTTTGCACTTGCACCTTGACCATAATCTCAGCCTTTTTTGGCCAGTGATCGATTCCTCCACATTCTTTTCTCTACCCCGATCTTCCTGCAACCCCTCTTCCTCCCCTCAGTGATGTGGTGCGTCTGGAGAGTCCACATCTTGAGGAACAGAGGAATGAGCTGATTGTGCGCATCAACGCTGACCGCAACCAGCTGAAAAATATTGAAGACCGCATCCTTAAACTTCTCTTCACCTCTGAGGGGAATATACTTGACAACGAGGAGCTAGTTCAGACTCTCCAGGAGTCAAAGGTAAATCTGAGATCAGGCAAAGGTCATATGGAGGTTTTGTCTTGATCTGTGCTGTTAGTACGCTGAATCTTTCCCACTTACGTTTACCTTGTTATTCTCCTTTTGTCCTGTTCTGTTTCCTACCTTTCCTCTACCACCTCTCTTCTGTTGTTGTTTTGTTGCTGCTCCTCTCTTTCTCTTTTCCATCATTCCACAGGTGACATCAGAGACCATAAAGCATCGTCTGGAGGAGGCAGAGGCCACTGAGCTGATGATCAACTCTGCAAGGGAGTGCTACCGACCCGTAGCCACCCGAGGCTCAGTCTTGTACTTTGTCATCGCCAGTCTCTCTGAGATCGATCCAATGTACCAGTTCTCCCTCAAGTACTTCAAACAGGTGAGAGAGAGTAACCGGTCTTTATATTACAAGCCCCAGACACATCTCCATCTGACCTTTTAAGGTTTTGTTAGGAACACATTATGAAAAGACCCCATGGAACATAATTGTTTTCATCCTGTTCAATTATCTTTCTGTCCCATTCTTCTTTCTCCACCCTCAGCTCTTTAACTCCACCATTGAGTCGTCAGAGAAGAACAGTGTGTTAGAAGAGCGTCTCCAAACCCTGCTGGACCAGATCCTGCTCAACTCCTACGTCAATGTGTCCCGTGGCCTCTTTGAGCAGCACAAGCTAATCTACAGCTTCATGTTGTGTGTAGAGATCATGAAGCAGTGTGGCGAGATCTCAGACGCTGAGTGGCAGCACTTCCTAAGAGGAGCTGCCGCTTTGGAAAAGGTTAGCTGGGAAATCAAGTCAAAAAGTTAATGCTGATAAATTTGCTTGTGTCAGATGAAAATCTGTCGAATGGGATGATGAGGGTGGCTGGAATCAAATTCTTGCTCATGCATTTTTTTTAAATAACGATGCTTCAATGGTGTTCATGGATAATTCATGGTGTTTAGCCAGTCAAGCCAATCAAGTTTTACTTTAAAGTCAACAGCTTTTTTGTAACTAGTTAGTTTCACACTTAACCCACTGCTTTGTTCAGTTGCACCATCTCTTCTATTCTTCTACTCTATGCTATAACTTAACTAAGTTGACTATAGTCATTCTTAGTTTTCACATGACATCACGTCCCAAGGGGAACGCTCCCTTGGAGGACAAAAAAGACGTTATTTTCCGCTGCCCGCCAACTAGGAAGCAAGTGATACACTATTACTTTGGGTTTGTTACTTTTGTGTTGCAAAAATAGTTGTTGTGCTATCGGAGGCACTAATCGATGAGGTATGGAGTAAGGTGTAAGGTGAGGGATCTCCACACGGTAAACGTAAACATCACTGCAGTCATGCTCTGGTTGGAACCTGGAGGTTTTTAACATACGACAGCGGGTGCTGTATATGGATTGCAAGTGCCCAACACTGTGTCCATATCTTTCTTTTTCTTGAGTTGAGAGGTGATCCAAATAATCGTGGGAAGGGAAATTTAACGGGGGAGTCATGTGTGAGCTGCCGTCCTGGTCCCTCCGGGTCACCGCGCACGTCACGTGACTGAAAACTACTAATAGTCAAAAGATTGTTGCAGAGAGTGACATTTCACCTCTCGCATCATTCAGGAAACAGAAACAAAAGACACTAGTGACAGACAGTAAGGGAATTCAGGAACATCTATGAAAGTCTCTGGAAAAATTCCATCTCAGTGAATACTTTTTATTTTTTTTTATATATCAAACTTCTGCCCCAATATGTTCAAAAACACATTACCATGTATGTACAGATCATTGCAGGTCATTGACATCATGTAAAGGGATGTAGTCCGTCAGAGGAAAAGTACAGAGGGAAAGTGTTGGTTCTTCTAACTTTAGTCCTTACCATGTTTCTAACCGTCTTACTTAAACCTGCTTGGGGAAGGTGTCCATTTTTAGTTAATCTTAGCTCTACATCAGTTCAGCTTTCCGGTATTTGAATGGACAAGAAAAGCTCCAGTATTTAGAGTTCTGGTCCTTAAGCAGTCATTATAAAAGCCTTAGAAGCTCAAGATTAGGCCTGTCTTGACAACTTCAGAGGGACTAAATGAGGTCATCTGAACTGAGAGTCTAATTGACCTCAGAATAGTCCAACTTATTTGAATAATCACCTCCTCTCTCTCTCTCTTCTTTCTCCTTCTTCTCTCGCAAACTCCAGTGAGGCAGGAGTGTGTGCAGCTGAGGCACCATTGGTTGGGGTACTAAAGATGGGGAAAAGGTTTTGAGACCTCAAAACAAATCAGCCAGTACCACCCAGGGGTATATTCCTGTGTTCACCCACCGTACGGATCTCGTTATATAAATGGCATTTGTTAAGCTGGAGGTGCTGCCTGCCAGCCGTTGTGATCCTTATGCTAATGTTCTCCTTCCTTTTGCCGCCAATGGCAGCTTCAATGCTTCCATCATCTACTCTCTTGCTAATTTTGAATCCTTTTCATGCCATCACCATCTCTTATCTGTAACATTTACCTTACCGGAGAGGTTTTAAATCATCCTCTCTTTTATTGACATCTCTTAATTCTTTATTACTGCCTCTTGATTCAAGGTCTGTCCTCCATTCTTTTCCTTTATTGTTCTAATCCTCTTCTCCGTCGTTCTCCTTCTCCCAGGACTATGCAGAACGGCCAGATGTTCCATGGCTAAGTGATTTTTACTGGCAGACATGTTGTGAGCTGGAGGACACGCTGCCCTGCTTCAAGGACGTCTCCAAGGAAATCACCAGAACCCACATCCACATCAAGCTAGGTAATACATACCCAGTGCTATGATCCTGGATGATCTAGAATCAGCAGAATAAGTGCATCATGCTTCTGCTTAATTTAAAAGGTAGAATGTTTGGCCTAGTTACAAAACACAATATTTCAGAATATTCAAATCATTCTTCTACCACATAGTGTAGACATTTTATAAAAACACGTATGAACATTTATGTAGCATTAAATGACAGCTATCTCTCCTTTAGGACGTTTTCAAGCATCCATTAATCCAGAGACCTGGGAAGGCTACGTGTCAGAGTTGCCTCCTCTTGGGGAGTCCGAAGAGGTGAAGCAGGAGATCAGAGGTAACTGGAATGAGAGGTTGGGGGCCTTCCAGAAGCTAGTCCTGATCAAGAGCTTCATGGAGGAGAAGGTAAGCCTAGAAGTCCATTGAAGGCTATTTAGTAAGGTATCGGAGATAGTTTGTTTTTAGGTCTACAAGGTAATAGGGGGGAATTGTTGTTCATGTCAGTTGTTTTTTAATAATAAACCCAGCAAATAATTTGCTTATTAAACTAATATCCAATTATGCTGGCCTGCAGCCCTCAGCAAGACCTTGCTAAAAAAATCTTCTCTCCTTTGCACTCCAGACATGCTAGCAACTGTATCAGTTAAGCCTTATATACTCTGCAGTGATGTCCTGTCCTGATAAAAATGACCTATTTCATTTTGTGTCTATATGTTCTTATATTGTCAGTCTTCTTCAGTGCTGTTCCTTTAATGTTTGCCCCTTTCTTACTTGCTGTGTTTCACATTGATGCAGTCTCATCCTCTCATGCACATGCTACGCCCTTCTCTTCTTACTGTGGTATTACTACTTGTCCTCTTTGTCCCATAAGTCTTTGACCTACTTCCTCGCTCTCTTTTCCAGGTGGTGTTTGCAGCAACAGAGTTCGTGATTGTCAGCCTGGGGAAGCAGTTTGTTGAAAACCCTCCAGCTGACCTGGCGAACCTCTACAACGATATGTCCCCCTCCACACCACTGATCTTCATTCTCAGCACAGGATCTGACCCTATGGGTGCTTTCCAGCGCTTTGCAAAAGAGAGAGGCTGTCTTGACAGGTAAAAAATTGTATACAGGCAGTCGGACGTGGGATGGTGGCAGGACAAGGAAGCCATCTGGGTGGAGAGAAGAGGGAGTTTGGTATGATGGTCAGTATATACACTTGTTTACACATTATCACAGGGGCATTTCCATCTATCTCTGCCTCTCAGAGTTGAGTCCATCTCATTGGGTCAAGGCCAGGGGCCGATAGCAGAGAAGATGATCCATGAAGCACTGAAGAGTGGTAAATGGGTCTTTCTGCAGAACTGTCACCTGGCTGTCTCCTGGATGTTGGCCATGGAGGAGCTCATCAAGACCTTCGCTGAGCCAGGTATTCCTACAGTAAAACAGCACCGAAACACTTCCATGTATCTATACAAATGATCACACAAGGACAGAGCATCATGACACCTAGGCAGTTTTCCCAGTTTAATCAATTTCAATTAAGATTTGTACTAGTTATTATTAGATAGCCATGTTTTACAGATGGAAAAATACATCTCTACAGCCACTTTGTTACATGCCACAAGCATGTGCTGTGTAGATGTGCAGGTGTAAAAAAAAGGAGAGTTGTAGGATTTAGTAACATTTCCGTGACTTGTGCTACACAGCTCTAATGTATGGTGTGTTGTAACACCTAGACAATACAGAAAACACTAACCTTTTGTTTTGTGGTTGTTTCCTTGGTTTTTCACAGAAATAATTTGATGCACACTATTCAATGTATTGAGACATTCATTATGTTATTTTTTCTTTATTTTATGGCTTTAAATTATGTTCCTCTCTGTTCCTGTTCAGACACATCAATCCACGAGAGTTTCCGTTTGTTTCTCAGTTCCATGCCTAGCAAAGTATTTCCTGTTACTGTGCTCCAGAACTCTGTCAAGGTAAACACACTCACTGGGCCTCTATATGATCTCATTTTAGTTCAGTTCATTTCATATTAGATCAAAGATCAAATTTAGGTCAAAGACTGCTCTTCAGGTCTAGGACAGGAGTTGTTGCCTTCACTTCCAGTGAGGATCGCATGCTTTTAATTCCATTGGTATTTGTAAGTAAAACTGACGTGACCCAAATTGTAGTCCATTCACAGATCTGTAAATTCACTGGCTAGACCCTCTTCTCATAACGTGCATATTCAGCGGTCACTGAGTCTATTAAGCATTGTACATTAGGATTCAGGCAAAGGTTAAACAACTGTTAAGTTGCTATTTGTTGCTCAAAAGTCTATAAGTCAGGACAAGTCAGGAAGTTGAAATTCATGTTAACTGTACATCAAACTTCAGAATAATAACAATTGTCTCATTTTAACACTGCTATGTTTATGGTCTAAGAATCTTCCACAAATCATTTGTGATCACATCGGCTCTTACTTCTGTTAGTTAGGGTAGTTGAGAGAATGCCACTGGAGCAATCAACAAATAGTGTTAAAAGTGGTTTCAAAGTCTTGGGGAAACATTTGTGAATGATTTAATGACATTCAATGACAATATTTTATCTTTTTATCACTTCATATGTAAGAATATTCTTATCTTAGTACAGCAAAGCTGCAACATTTCAGTGACTGGAGATCTACATACACTCTTAGACCACTGAACTCTTCCACAGTCATCATAGATAATCTTTCCAGTCGCTGTTCTAAAAGTATAAGCAGCAAACAGCAGAATCAGTATCAGGTTTATTAAGTAGCTTTTGAACATACAAGGAATTTGCCTTAACAGTCACAGTAAACATAGTTAAAATATAGAAAATATATGTAAAATACATCTGTTCCAAACTGAAAAAAGCGTACAGCACATCATTTACAAGTTGTGACAATAACCTCTTAAAAGTATGAACATACTATATAATGTAATCTGAGCCCCTAGTTGTTATTAAAACACATTGCTGCCTCAGGTATGTTTGGTCTTCAGTGAAAGAAAATGCAATGGGGTCTAATTTTTCTGTTGTTCTTGGGAGGGAAAACATCAGGGAATGATTTATTCCTGCATGATTTTCCTTTGGCGGATGCTGCTGTGAAATGATGGTCTGCACCAGGGGTTGTTGGCTTACATAACTTATTTTGCCTCTCTCATAAATAAAGTCAAGTACTCTTAATAATGGGCGACAGGATTTTTTAGATTACTTTGCGATATGCATTGTCTGTATATGATATGTAATCTTTGATTTTATCCATTAAATATTTAACTGCTTAACCTTCCTCTCACTATTAGCTGTTTGTGTCTGCAGATCTGCAGGATCAGGTTGTGTCTGCAGTTTAGACCTTACATGACAGTTGATTATGCAGCTTTAAGGCTTAGGGACAAAACAGATGTGATGAGTGGGAAATATATACAGGTTTACACAAGGGCAGTGTGAGCAGGACTCACTGTGGTCTTGTCCTGTGTTGTTGTTGCCAGGTGACTAATGAGCCTCCTAAAGGCCTGCGAGCCAACATGCGGCGGGCCTTCACAGAGGTCACCAGCGATTACTTTGAAGACCACGTTCTGGGACGCCAGTGGAGGAAGATCGTCTTTGGAATCTGCTTTTTCCACGCAATTATCCAGGTTACACAGCCTCTCAAAACCTCACACATGCTTAAAAATGTCCTCTTTGTGTGCCTGTACATGTTTTACTCCCTTGCATGTCGCATGTGTTTGTGTGGGTATGTGCCTGTACTGCTACATATGTCCTTACTTGTGTCTTGCTTTGCATTAGGAGCGGAAGAAGTTTGGTCCTCTGGGCTGGAACATCCGCTATGAGTTTAATGACAGTGACAGGGAGTCTGCTCTGCTCAACCTCAACCTCTACTGCAAAGAAGGCGCCATCCCTTGGGACGCTCTCATCTACATCACTGGTAGGGAAGCCTACTCCCAGGAAGTGTGTGTTTGCATGCAGGTCTTTCTCTAAATACAAGTACAGCACAAGATGATGTAATTGGGGTTGTGTGCGTGTGTGGGTTAGTTTATTTATAGTGTACTGCTCCAATCAATTTTCTATGTATAAAATTGTTGGATTATTAATTGCTGCAAGCATGTAGCCTGGGGCATGTATGTCTTAAATGTTTTAATTTTTCCATAAAATTATATATATATATATATATATATATATATATATATATATATATATATATATATATATATATATATATATATATATATAGTATACAGTGGGTACGGAAAGTATTCAGACCCCTTTAAATTTTTCACTCTTTGTTTCATTGCAGCCATTTTCCAAAAATTAGAAAAGTTAATTTTATTTCTCAGTAATGTACACTCAGCACCCCATCTTGACAGAAAAAAACAGAAATGTAGAAATTTTTGCAAAGTTATTAAAAAAGAAAAACTGAAATATCACATGGTCATAAGTATTCAGACCCTTTGCTCAGTATTTAGTAGAAGCACCCTTTTGATCTAATACAGCCATGAGTCGTTTTGGGAAAGATGCAACAAGTTTTTCACATCTGGATTTGGGTATCCTCTGCCATTCCTCCTTGCAGATCCTCTCCAGTTCTGTCAGGTTGGATATTAAACGTTGGTGGACAGCCATTTTCAGATCTCTCCAGAGATGCTCAATTGGGTTTAAGTCAGGGCTCTGGCTGGGCCATTCAAGAACAGCCACGGAGTTGTTGTGAAGCCACTCCTTCGTTATTTTAGCGGTGTGCTTAGGGTCATTGTCTTGTTGGAAGGTAAACCTTCGGCCCAGTCTGAGGTCCAGAGCACTCTGGAAAAGGTTTTCGTCCAGGATATCCCTGTACTTGGCCGCATTCATCTTTCCCTCGATTGCAACCAGTCGTCCTGTCCCTGCAGCTGAAAAACACCCCCACAGCATGATGCTGCCACCACCATGCTTCACTGTTGAGACTGTATTGGACAGGTGATGAGCAGTGCCTGGTTTTCTCCACACATACCGCTTAGAATTAAGGCCAAAAAGTTCTATCTTGGTCTCATCAGACCAGGGGATCTTATTTATCACCACCTTGGAGTCCTTCAGGTGTTTTTTAGCAAACTCCATGCAGGCTTTCATGTGTCTTGCACTGAAGAGAGGCAGGCAGTTCCTTTGACCTCATGATTCTCATTTGCTCTGACATGCACTGTGAGCTGTAAGGTCTTATATAGACAGGTGTGTGGCTTTCCTAATCAAGTCCAATCAGTATAATCAAACACAGCTGGACTCAAATGAAGGTGTAGAACCATCTCAAGGATGATCAGAAGAAATAGACAGCACCTGAGTTAAATATGAGTGTAAAGGGCAAAGGGTCTGAATACTTATGACCATGTGATATTTCAGTTTTTCTTTTTAATAAATTTGCAAAAATTTCTACATTTCTGTTTTTTTCTGTCAAGATGGGGTGCTGAGTGTACATTACTGAGAAATAAAATGAACTTTTTTGATTTTTGGAAAATGGCTGCAATGGAACAAAGAGCAACAAAATTTAAAGGGGTCTGAATACTTTCCGTACCCACTGTATGTATATATGTCAATTTAATATTGTTTGTCCAGGACTTCCATTTAAGACATCTTAAAGTTAAATAAGAGGGGGATCTCGTTCATTAACAATACTCATCCTATCTCTTAAGTTCATTTGTTTCCCTAATCTGGTTTGCAATTAATGATTTTGTGCTGCGTTCAGTCTCAGTGGAGCTGCACCACTCTGGCATTACTCTGGCTCTTACATAACTTTGTCTTTAGAGAAAATATGGGTTTTAAGTATTTAACTGTTAATGTTAAATATAATTTACACATCATCTTTCTTGCTCTTTTGTAGAGTTTTTTCCTCCAGCCATGCCTAATTTATAACAGTGCCTTTCCTCTTGTGTGTCTCCATGCCCTGTGTGTGCCTCTAGCAGATTTCCAATAACGCCATCCACCCAAATGTCTTGAAGCAAAAATTTACTGTGTTGGGCAAGTTACTCAGAGATTGTAATAAGTTACTAGTCACTTATTACTCCTTAAAAAAGTAATCATAATATTACTTTACTTATTACTGGGTGATGAATGCAACTAGTTACATTACTTGTTACAGTACCCACAACTGGATCCTTTATTGTTTGCCAAAAGAGGGACAGAAGATGCAGTGGCATGCCTTCTTCACTCCCTACTACAACATCATGAATCACCTGGGAATTTCGCCAGACTTCTTTTTATTGACTATAATTCTTCCTTCAACGCTATTCAGCGTCACCAGATGATTAGGAAACTCCACCATCTCAGCGTCCCCTCAGTTTGCAATCACTGGGTTTACAGCTTCCTGGGCGACAGACCACAGATAGAGTGGATTCTGTGACGTCCTCCACCATCATCACCAACACCGGAGCCCCACAGGGTTGTCTCTCTGTTTTAAGCTATCAAGCTTTCAAGTCACCATCTCTCACCTCACGCAGTTCAGGTGAACGTTGCAAAAACAAAAGAAATGTTAATTAACACACCCAACTCTGCCAGCACAGCCCATATTGTCACCCCCAACCCTACATGCATGAATCATGTTGCGGTTAAAAGGGTGGAGTGCTTCAGATACCTTGGACTCACTCTGGACAATAAACTGAAATTTCATCAAATCTGGAATGTAATCTGGAAACGGGCTCGCTATAGCAGGAATTTTATCCCGTCTGCCATAATACTACTCAACAAGAGTACTTGCTAAGAAAAAGGTATGTTTTGGTTTGGGAGTCATATTGTGTATTAAATGTACAGCACGTTGTTATGTATGTTCATGTTGTGTATATGTGAGGCAATGTGCGTATAGATGGTGGAAACAAATTTCCTGGAAAGGACAATAAAGAATCTAATCTAATCTATATTACTTTATGGAAGTAGCTGCGTTTCACGTTTCAAGTTTCACGTTGCTGTGCTGCTTCAGCAGATGCTTCAATAAATTAGATGTACAATTTGTACAAATGCTTTTTGCTGGTCACAACAGACGACAATGCATCTTAGACTGTGACACAGTAATGGCAGTAGCTACTTTCAGCTGTGGAAAGAGCAGCTCTCTCCCTCGCTCTCCATTCTTCCTTTAGCTTTTTGGCTGACAGCTGACTTTAACAATAATAATAATATTATTGTTTTGGAAAAGAAATCCGTTACACTGCTAGTTATTGGGGAAAGTAATATTATTACAGTAATACGTTACTGAGTAACATTCAACACTGGTCATTAATAACTTAATCAGTCAGCATTATGTTTCATATCAGTACATTCGGTTATCAGTTCAGAAAAAAAAACACGAGTTAAAAGTGAGTTGTAGGAAAATATTTGAGTAGCTCACAATGCTTGTTTTTAGAATTTTAAAGAAGTGTTTTTTACAACTGCAGTTTTTATTAACATTTTATATATAATGCATTATAATTCCCAATACCTTTTGTTTGGCTTTTACTGCTGCTTGTTTATGTTTTGAAACTGCTTTTTGAATGTCTGTGATGGGGTCACAGCTGAATGTTTACCTTGTCCTCGGGCAAGATGTCGGTTACAGGTAGACAGCTGATCACGATGAGTGACAAGGAGCAGTGTGAACCTGCCAACCACAGACAGAACGCTGATAGCATTATGTGATCTTTGTGTCTGTCTCTTCAGGTGAGATCACATATGGAGGCAGAGTGACGGATGCGTGGGACCAGCGCTGCCTCAGAACAGTCCTCAAAGGCTTCTTCTCGCCTCAAACCCTGGATCCTAGCTACACCTACTCCCCGTCAGGTATTCCTCCTCCTTCTCGCCTTCTGTGTGTATGCAGGGGATGGACAAAATAACACAGACAGGTTTACAATATAATGGAATTCAACATACCAGGTGTGCATGTGTGTTTGCAAAAATCTATTTGTCTCAGTGCATGCTCGTATACTCTATATTTTATTTGGATGATGGGATTTCTCTCTTGTGTGTTTAAGGTATCTACTATGCCCCGGAGATGGATAAACTAGAGCAATATAAGATGTATATTGAGAGTCTTCCAATCATAGATGATCCCGAGGTCTTTGGTATGCATGAGAATGCCAACCTGGCCTTCCAGGTGAGGAACAATATAAATATCTTATTGTAAAAACCATACAAATCCCTATCTTTCTGCCTATTTTGTAATGTGTATGTATATGATTGGATTTTATATGACGTTTCCCTTGTCATGATAGAATTCTAGGAGCAGATGTTGTAAACTAATTGACCTTTTTGTTTTAATTGTGTTTGTTTTGCAGAAGGGTATGTTGAATAGCTCATTTTAACTAGTAAATATCATTACGTATGGACCTATTCATGATTTAAGCTGAAGCTGCTCATCCAGTTCATGGGTATAAAAGCATTTCTGTGTTCTGTGCAACTGCAAAATATCAGTAACAGATGATGCAACAGTGTATGTTTGTGTGTGTTATATGTTTGCATCCACAGCGCCAAGAAACCATGACCTTAATCAACACTATATTTGATGTTAATCCTCGCTCATCAGTCCAACATGGAGCTAAAAGTAATGATGACATAGTCTGCGAGCTGGCTGAATCCATCTTAGCCAAGCTACCTGGTACATATACACACAAACACATAGATACACATGCAAACGCATACATTTGGGTCTTTGTTGAGATGTGTATCATGGTATATCATTATATAACACTGTGTTTTCCATGTCCATCTTGTCTACCTCCCTGTCTGTCTGTGTGCAGAGCGTCTGGACATGGACGAGGCGGTGGAAACTCTGTTTGTCCGCGACAAAAACGGCCGCCTCAACTCCCTGACAACGGTGTTGGGCCAAGAGGCAGACAGATTCACCAACCTGCTGAGAGTGCTCAGGGTGACACACATAGCTAGCACCCATAAACACTTGTAAACAATGTATACATATATTTTATTTGGAGTTGTGTTGCAAGAAAACAACGTTTGTCAAAGTGTATTTTCTATCAGCTACTGATAGTAGCAAACACTTCTAGAGGAATAATACTTTGACCCACTTAAATGTGAGAACATCAGTGAGCCAACAGTGATATGACTTGAGAAAAAGAAAGGCCAAAAAGTGAAGAATTTTTGAGTAACTGAATATTTAAACATATATATTGTATGTATGAAAAGTAAAAAGCATTTCTAGAGATCTTTATTGTCCTTTCCACCACCTCATTGTGATGTACGTTGATTTCTTTGTCTCCCAGATCTCTCTTGTCACTCTGCAGAAGGCCATAGCCGGTCTGGTAGTGATGTCAGAGGAGATGGACTGCATATACACAAGCTTCCTGAACAACCAGGTTCCCACCCACTGGGCGAACTCTGCCTACCCTTCTCTCAAACCCCTGGCCTCCTGGGTCAGAGACCTGGCCCTCAGGACCTCCTTTATCCAGGTCTGGATCAGAAAGGAAAATAAATACTGACACACAAACACACATGCATCATAGGCACATTTTAGCGTTCATCTCCCCTGACTTAAGCAACTCTTACACACACACACACACACACACACACACACACACACACACACACACACACACACACACACACACACACACACAACACAAATGCAAAAGGGACAAACAGGGGAGTTGCATTAGTTCATGATGTGATGGGTAGCCACTGAGTGGGACTGCACATGTTCAGCGCCTCAAAAGATTTATTTTTTACCATTGCATAAATTAAATAGTCAAAATGTGCTTTTTACTCAGTGTTTCCCCCAGGATTTGGAGAGACTAGGGGGGTGGGTCCCAGGGTCGAGAGGGTCCGGTAAAGTAAATTACATGTGTCTGTTTACTTTTAATGGACACATGTAATTGGTTTTATACTTTCTGTGAATATAATCCAATTAATCTTATTTCCATCCTGTACAGACACCTTATTTTGAAAAACGGACGTTGTCACATGTGTTTCCTCCTCGCGCTAAATTCATCCAGTCCGACCCAATTTGATAAATAATGTTGTATGTGGTTCTTGTATTGCATAACATGAAGACTTCACAGCCTCTCTTCAGGTAGGACTCTCATACTGCAACACTTGTCTTTGTAAAGAGAGAAACTGATAAAGTCTCTAACCTGCCCATCAGCTCGCACTGATCCGTTTCAGTGGATTTACCATAAAGGCTTTAATACGTGTGCACTCCAAATTTAGGTGCGGCTAGCTTAATCGCCTTCTCACAAACGAGTGACAGAAACACTCAAAGCGGGTCAGACCGTTTGTTGCCACAGATGGTGTGGATGTGCTGGGAGCCTATTCAGCAGAACAGTGTCTGCAAACAGCGATTTTTGCGTCTTTCTCAGACACTTTAAAATGCTTCCACACCGCCAACACGTCAACATAATTGTTTGTTAAAATATGACTTATTGGGCCGAACACCGAAAGTGCTTTTTTTTCGGCCGATTAATTTCGGTAGCAGAACGTTCGGTGCGTCCCTACTTTTAGGTCCCATTAGTAACAGATACCTACTATGCACCATAGCTTGTAAAAAACTGAACACACATTAAAAAGGGTTATTTAAAGAAACACACATTTTAATGACATATCTCTCTCTTTTGCCAGACCTGGATCACACATGGTCAGCCTAAATCTTTCTGGATCTCAGGATTCTTCTTCCCTCAAGGCTTTCTTACTGGTAAAACACTGCAGCACCAAAATGTCTTCCATGTTTTAATAACCCATAGCAGTAAGGTCATTTCTAAGCTGCTAGAATATAATGATCACTCTAAGTATTCTTTCAAGTATACTGTAAAACAACATGATTATCTTTTAACTGCTCAACAGTTTCTTTAGTAGTATTCACATCTTGCAAAATAAGTAATTTTCATGTTCTGCCTGCTGGCCTGTAGGGTTGCTTCAGAATCATGCCAGGCACTACAATCTGCCCATTGATGAGCTCAACTTCTGCTTCAACATGATGCCAGTTTACAGAGACCAGGCAGCAGTCTGTGAGGCTCTTCGCACTCTGCGCAGCAACATGGATGACGAGGTATTGGAAGGGAGGTGTTGTTGTTGGTATGTGATGTTTAAGGATCCTGTTCCAGTTGTACCCATGAGATTATTTCAAAAATGGGGTGCTCTGGTGGCCTGGAGGTTAAGATACTGACCTATAACAGTGACTGTAGCATGGGGACCTTTGTTGGGTGTCATTCCCCCACTCTGCCCTCATTTCTTGTCATCTCTTTAGGTGGCGGTTGTCTAGTTGACCCTTTGCTAAAGCCATGCCCCCCTTAGTTACTGTTGCTAGGTCCGACTGTCGGACCTGTCGGATTTATCACGGTGCTGCCACTGTCTATAACTCCCTGGAGATATATTGTCTAATTTTTGTAAAAACAAAAAAGGCGATCTCAGAAAGGAGACAGAAAGGTTTGCATTGTACATTTGAAGATTGTATTGTAGTGAACAACGATGTGGATTTGTGCATTTTTATATTGAATGAATGTGGAGCTACCCTAAATTCCTTTCTCCTCCCCAGAGAAGATGGGGAGGGGTCAAAGTTGCTTTCTCTAAGTGCTAGCCCGACCATAAAACTGGCACCATTTTTGATTCCGAAGCTGATAACGCGGGGCCTGACTGTTAAACTGACAAAGGGACACGAGCCAGCCATTGGCATCTCCCTGAACAGCCTATCAAAACTTACCCCACCACACACGTTTCCGTGGAAACTGACCTTATTCTTTGTTTTATTACCACATCAAAAGGATACTCCTTGTCTCACCTAAGTGTGACATGTTCCAGACACTGAACTTTGGATGACAAAGGACTGCATTCTCCAAAAGACTCAAAGCATCTAATTAAATTTAATTAAATCTTTAGTTACCTGAATATGTTCGCCTCTATTTGAGTAGTTATGTTAACTGTTGTTGCTCTCTGTTGTTGATATTAGTGCTGAAAAGAAGTTACTTGTGCAATGTTTTCATTTTCAGCAAGACACTCCTTCATCCGATGTAATCAATGCTTGTTCATAATACTTTCTTACAAAATCCCTTTAGAAATGATGACAAAGAAATGTTTTACTACACTCTTAATCGCCAGCTTGAATTTAAGGATGAATCAACAAATTCCCCGGTTCCTAAGGAGAGACGATCTTTGATTTAATCCAAGCTTTCCTCATGTAACCTGAGCTCCCCCAAGTGGACGAAATAAGTATTACATGCCCTCGTCAGAAATGCGGTTAAATGTGTAAAAATACTGACCAATAATGTGACAATTTACCAAATGCTTAGAACAGTACAACCGTTCAACCATTGAGGTTCGATTGTGGAAAATATTTGATTATAATACGTGCAAATAGATTTCTTTTCTTTAGACATTAAGTTTAGAAAGGCAGTCCCTGGGGAAACCTGAGACGCCCCCTGGGGAACCACGCCCCAGGCAACAAAAGAGCGACACGCGACCTGCTCTTCTACTCTTAGACTCTTCCCTCTTCTCGCTCTTCCACTCTGGCCCCTGGATGCTTCGGCACGCGCGTGGCGTGCCTCGCCAGACAACACGCCCAGACTCAGCCAGCGAAACAAACAGGCCTTTGTTCGCCTGAAGCTACACACCTGAAGTGCCGAGACATCGATCTGCCTTCAGTTTGTTTTATTTTCTTTATTTCTTTTGTTTGTTAAAGTTATGAGTCCGTTAAGTTACACTGGACTAATTCAGGAACGACCAAGTTCCATTTTAAGCCTTTTTCGTCGAGCCAACTTCACCGAGGTCAGACCAAGCCACGTGGTCTCGCCAGCTACAACCAAGGAAACCTGCAAACAGCCGAATTGCCAGACGGAGGAGGCGTTTTCAGACACGGAGAACCCCGAAGAATCCCTAGCAAAAAGCCAGGATCGGCAGCTAGAGTGGGACCCGTGCAACAGGCCAAAAGCAGGCTGTCGACAAGCAGTAAGACTTAACACACGTCCTGTGATCAGATGTCCATTTTAACTCCTAAACTATAGCATTAGTTTACTTTCATTAGCTCTTCTATGCCGTATGAGTCGAATGCTTCCCACAATCGAACCTCCAGGCTCATTGTTCAGCAAATGTTTATGTTCCCTGTATCCAACCATCTTTTATCACCTTAGTTAGAGAATAAATTCACTGTAATATAATCAAGAGCTGTGTGTGTTGCCTATTTATAGTTCCTGCCAAGAGAATTGACCCTTTAGATATGAGACTGACTGACTGATTAAGATAATTGAGCGATTATTAACTAACTGATCACTAGTAATAATTGTATAATTATTCAAAACTACCTAGAGGTCCGGAGACTCTAGGATTATAACAACTCCGGTGGTGCCCTTTACGAGGAAATTCTGATTTTATGAATAATAATTCATAATTGGGTATCAATTCTCATAAATTTATTAAAATGCATAACTAATAAATTTAGGTCCACTACAGTATTAAGATTGTGATTGGCTACCTGCGTATTTGGGGCGTGACTTGACTTTGGGTCAATTAAGGCATAGAATGCCCCAGAAAACAGATAATTTCAAACATGAGTGTTTGGGCTGACATCAGGGCAGCAGACATCACAAATGTCTGTGGGAGTTTTTTATTAAGTAAACAATACATATAAATAATAATAATACATAGTAGTACAAGTACAATAGTACAAGTATTAATTTGGTTCATCGACGTTTCACTGCAGACCCACAGCTCAGTTAAAGTTAGCCAAGTTCACTTATCTCAAATTCGCTTTGCAGAATTTATCATTCATGTTGTTCATGTCCATCCATCAACCATTACACACAAATCTGATGTCCAACAGAGTGTTGTGTTCCAGAAATAAAAAGTCGGAAATAAGTCATGTCAGTCATTATGCTAGGGTTTTTTCTTTGAAGATTTAAACTAGTCTTTAGACCTGTTCTCAACTTAAATTGAGTTCATGAACTATAAGTTTTACATAAGAGATCTTAAAAAAAAACTTACATAAAACAGGAAATGTTAATTTTTCTCAGTATAATTTTAAAAGAATGTTCCTCTTGTGTCTACTTCAACTAATGAAAATGAAATCCATAAAACTTTAGTAAATTAGCTGTGTAAAGATTTTACTAAGGCAAACAACTTGTTGTGTTTTTGTTGGTAACCCAGCTTCTGAAAGGAGCAGTGATGATTGGAACAGTAGTGAGTGTGAATGCATACCATTGCTACATATATTTACTGTGAAAACACAAGAGACAGCAGTGCAAAGTGAGGATTGATCACTGAATAAGTATGTTTCACTCACCACGGCTGCATTTCATTTGTGGATTCAACAGTTACCAGAGCCACAGGACGGCGCACTTGTGCACGGCATGTTCATGGATTCCAGTCGCTGGGACGATGCGAACATGGTGATTGAGGATGCGTTACCTCGAGTGATGAACACCATGCTGCCAGTGGTGCACTTTGAGCCCCAGCAGAACTACGTGCCTGAGCCTGACCTCTACCACGCTCCTCTGTACAAGACCTCAGCCAGAGCTGGGACTCTGTCCACCACTGGTACATACCAGATCCATTCAGGGACCCTCACTCACATTCTGGTTTAAACCTGGTTTATATATTTGAAGGCACTTAGCTGACATATTTTTTTACTGATAGGAGTTTTTAGTGTCCAGAGCCATTTCTGTCTCTGTTAAGCAATATAATGTATAGTTGATTTGACCTGACTTTTCCCCTCACCTTTCATTTCTGTCTCCCTCCAGGTCACTCAACTAATTTTGTTGTGACAGTAATGCTTCCCTCCAAGCATCCCAGCGACTATTGGGTATCAAAAGCCTCTGCGCTCCTGTGCCAGTTGGATGATTAAGTTTTTAAACATGGTCAAAAATAAATTTTAAATGTGATTAAAGTAATATATGTTTGGAAAATTCTTGGGAGTAGGTTAACTTTTATTTTCAGAAGATCATGGAAAGAAGATGGAAGATCAGGAAACTCATGATCATTTACTGAAGCCCAGCCAGGAAGACTGGCAACAGCATACAAGGTGTGGACACAATGTAATACTAAAGCAAATCTGAAGGATACTTCCTGTCTGTGGATATTTACTGTATCCTTCCTGGACTTACAGAGATTCACTAAGTGTCCAAATAAGGTTATTGTTCAACCCTCTATACATGTGTGAAGATTCTAACAATGTTGGTTCAAAACAAGCAACTATGATTACCTTCATCGACTCTCACTGTCTCAGGTGAGGGTTCCCACCTGCTTCAAGACCACCATCATTCCTGTACTCCTGTACTGTATTCCTGTAAGTCTGCAGTGTCTAGTCTGAATGACTACCGCCCTGTGGCACTCAGCCCCATTCTGATGAAGTGCTTTGAGAAACTGGTTCTTAAGCACATAAAGAACAACATCGCACCTAGCCTGGACCCTCACCAGTTTGCCTTCAGAACCAATAGATCCGCAGAACACCTACATCAGAATGCTGTTTGTGGATTTATTTTTAGGCTGTGGGTGATGCGAAGATGTTTTTGTATAGTGACATCATCCTACCAAACCGATTGAAGCACTAAAGCCTTGTACTTGTTGTAGCCTTCTTTTAAGATATGATCGTAAGCCTCACTGCTTTGAAATGTGCTGTATATTTTTTATTTGCTCCCAAATCCGTTTCACACATCCTGTCGCAGCCGTAAAAATAAATGGGTTTCATTTTTCTTATGTTTGGCTGAACAAAATGAGCATATAGTTTAGTAGGCCTATGGAAATTTAGTTGAGACTGGTCATGTGGTGCTCCTCCTTTTGCTGTTTGGGCGCAGGTAATGTATGTTTTCAGTAGCCTAAATGTTGAGATTCAGTCTTTCGACCACTATTTAACACTTTGACGTGAATGGATTGTTTGTTTAGTTGCTTCCATGCCTCTGGCAGGGTACTGGCAAGATGGTGTGCCAAACAGATTGGAGCTGTGACCTCTGGGGAGTGTGGTTCACTGGTGACCACGATGATTGCCATTAATGCCTTGGGTAACACCATTCCTCTCCACTTTATCTTCCTAGGGTGGAACTCCCATCTTCATTTTGTCAGTGATGGACCACCTGGATCTATTGGGGCGGCCAATGGATCCGGCTGGATGCCAGTGCCTTGTTAATTATGGACAACCATGCCTCCCATCTGTCTGTGGAGGGGATTGGTTTTTGTAAGAGACATGGAATTGTGCACTTATCTTTACCCCCTCATTGTTTGCATAAACATCAGCTTCAGGGTTGATGGCCTGTTGAAGAAATACGTCAACCTTTTGCACGACAAATGGATGAAGACACACCCTGGGCACACCATGACCTACCCGGAATAGTGAAGTGACCACCGCAAATTCCCAGGCAGGCTTTATGTGTTCAGGGATCTGGCCTTTAAACACGGATATTTTCTGCCACAACTGTGAAAGCAACTGAGACGGACAGACAGAAAATGATAAGACATTAAGAGTTCCTCCATTTGTTTTAACTCTCACTCTTCTGCCAGTTGACTTGTCCATGTTTGCGATTGGTAATCTGCCACAAACACCACCCCCCATTATGTGAACATGGCTAGATTGGGAAACCCTGATTGTGATTGTTAAGTGAAGTGAAGCCAGATAAAGAAATCCAGGATGTTCAACTAAGATCTTTGAAGATCAGACACGCCGTGTTAAAACCATTTATTCGACTTTAATACTGGAGAGGTCCATTCACACTGTGTGGTAAGTCATTGGATGAATGTGCTTACAGAAAGTTACACTACACATGTAGCGCCGGGGTAAGAAAAGACGAAGGGATGGATGGCAGAATAGATATAGATTTATGAATGGAGATGTGTGTGTCTTAGGCTAACTTAAAATGTCCCAACAAACTGTAATAAATTAGTAACTCCATTTAATACATGTCAAGTCAAGTTTATTTATAAAGCACATTTAAAAACAACCAGAGCTGACCAAAGTGCTGGACAAAGTTATACAGTTATAGACATAAAAATTAAAACCAGATAAATTAAAACAGGCCAAACAATTAACGACATACCGCAATACAATACAGCAACATGACTTTAGTACATCAATCTCAATGTCTAGTTTCCAGTGCATAAATCTCAGTGCATAAATAAGTGTAGTGGTAATTCTCCTATTAACATAAAATAAAATAAACAAAGCCCCAAACTTTCAGTTTAAGATAGAACATAAAACATATGGTACATATCAACTGTAAAGTTGCAGTATTTCAACATATATACAGACATATACTCACTACAGATTGCCTTACTGCTAACTCAAATGCACGTGTAGTGGTGTAACGACCATCAACCCAATAATAATAATAATAATAATAATAATAATCTTTATTTGTAGAGCACTTTTCAAAAACAAGTTACAAAGTGCTTTAACAAGTGTAAAGACAATAATACCAAGAGACAATAATACAAAACAATACAAGATAAAAGCATGAAAACATTGAAAAGACTAAAATACACGTTTAAGATAAATATATAATTAGTAAAATACAATTTTAAAAAAGGGATAAATTAAAGTCAAATAAGATCGGGAAAGGCTCTCCTATAAAAGTATGTTTTAAGAAGGAACTTAAAAGAGTTCACTGACTCAGCCGACCTGATTTCCTCGGGCAGGCTGTTCCAGAGCCTCAGGGCCCTGACAGCAAACGCTCTGTCCCCTTTAGTTTTTAGTCGAGACTCTGGAACAGATAGCAGACCTCTGCCCGAGGATCTCAAGGTACGTGCTGGTGTGTATGAGACTAAAAGTTCAGAAATATAACAAGGCGAGAGGCCATGAAGAGCTTTAAAAGTAATCAATCGAATTTTAAAGTCAATTCTAAAACATACTGGGAGCCAGTGTAATGAAGCTAAAATAGGAGTAATGTGGTCATATTTCTTTGTTCTGGTTAAAAGCCTGGCAGCTGAGTTCTGGACAGTCTGGAGTCAATCAATAGATTTTTGGGTTAAACAGGTAAAAAGGCTGTTGCAATAATCCAGGCGTGATGAGATGAAGGTGTGTAAAGTGGCCTTAAAAGTTAACATAGATCGAATTTTTGCTATATTTCTAAGTTGATAAAAACATGATTGAACAAGCTTTGTGGTGTGCTGCTCAAAATTTAAATTACTATCAAACCAGACACCAAGGTTCTTTGCCACAGGCTTAATGTGATTTACTAGGGAACCAGCGATGGCAGTATTTGTTTTGCCATCTGCTGGGACCCGATGACCAGGATTTCTGTTTTGTCTGAGTTCAGCTGGAGGAAATTATTTGACATCCATTTTTAACTTCACAAAGGCAGTTGTTAAGTGAACTCAGCATTCCAGGGTCTGTGGATCTAACGGGCAAGTATATTTGTGTGTCATCAGCATAAATATGAAAAGAAATACCATGTTTATGGATAATATTTCCAAGGGGAAGCAGATACAAGGAAAACAAAATGGGCCCTAAAACCCCTGAGGCACACCATATTTAACTGGACAGAACAAAGAGACATAGTTGTTTACAGACAAGCAAAACTTCCTATTTGACAGGTAGGATGAAAACCATTCTAGGGCAGTACCAGAGATCCCCACCCAGTGCCTCAGTCTGTCTAACATGATGTTGTGATCAATGGTGTCAAAAGCAGCGCTAAGGTCCAGGAGTACCAGGACTGAGCACATACCTTCATCAGCAGACATTAAAAGGTCATTGGTGACTTTAAGCAGGGCAGTCTCAGTGTGTGGTACTTCCTGAAACCAGAAACTTTTCAAATAATTTGTTATTTTCCAGTACAGTGAGCAGCTGTTTGGACACAATTCTTTCTAGAATCTAAAAGTCAGTTTTGAAATTGGTCTAAAATTATGTGGGAGGGAGGGATCTAAACCAGGTTTCTTTAAAAGTGTGTTCACGCAAGCCGTTTTAAAATAATCAGGGACACAACCAGTAGATAGGGAGCTGTTGAAAACAGAGATCAAATGGGGCCCAACAGAATCTATTACTTTCAGTAAAAACTTTGTAGGTATTACATCAAGTGGGCTGGAGGACACTCTCATTTGTGATACTGTTTTTAAAAGCTCAGACAAGTCGATGGGATAAAATTGGTTAAAACTCTCTTGTTGCTGGTGAGGAACCTCTGAGTAAGAGGCTGCGGGGGTAATAGAGACTCAGATTGACACCACCTTATTGGTAAAATAAGATAAAAACAATTCACATCATCATTACTTCCAGCTGAGGCCCAATGTCTCTTTGGTGGGGCTGGACGGTGGATCCCGTGTGTGTGTGTGTGTGTGTGTGTGTGAGAGAGAGAGAGTAGGTCAATATTGACCACTATTTTTGAGGTCTCATCGGCCAAAGTCACAACTTCTTAAATGGACCCAGCATGTCGCTCTCTAATTTCCCTGCTTTCCTTCACTGTTTTGTGTTTCAACACATCTCCAACAGCAAAGTTGTCCTCCCAAACCTTTTCCATCTTGTGCTTGGTGTATTTTGTCGTTGGATCTTTTTACATTTTGCTGGATTGTTTCATAGACCTGCTGCTTTGTCAGTCCCGCAAACACCACCTCTTCATCAATATGCCAAGTAGTGTTATATTCCAAGCCATATCCAAGTTATTATGACCTTGACTCCCAAACAAATGGAGCCACTTACAACATACTCCTGGCACCTCTGAGGGGTACCTTGCCTCCCTGCCAAACATTGCTGGCTGGAGGTGTTTATCCCCTTGTTGGGTGTAGTCGGGCAACTTTGAGAGACCTGGAAAATGTCCACATTTAGATAACATGCCATTTGTCATTAATTTAGTCTATAGCATTAATATTTAGTATATCTGTCAATTTAACAATATGTACCTTAACTCTGGATGGTGCCAGTAAGCTTCTCAACCAAGCCATTGGTTTGAGGGTGGTAAGTTGTACAGAAGCTTCTGTGAATCCCAAGGGCTTTGCATCTTAAATTCCATTTTGTAGAACAGACATTAGCATTTACAGTACAGCTTACTAAGAAATCATGTTTCTCATGAATGTTGTACCTGGATTTTAAACTCTGTCCCCTGGTCTGTAAGCAGTTTTGAGGTGCACCAAATTTGTATACAAAAACACAATTTGTCACCACCTCTGCAGACTTATTCTTAAAAGGGTAGGCCTCTGCCCACTTTGTGCATTTTTATATTAAACGCTACATGTCACGTTACCGCTTGGACACAAACTGGCCGTGACCAGTTTTGCCTCCATTTTCTTTTCCTTTTTGTTTGTCGTCTTGTCTTTTTTTAATCAGTGTAACTGTTACCCGACACTATATATATATATATGTGTATATATATATATATTATATATATATATATATATATATACAAATTTTCCTCCATTTGGTGTTAATGGGGTGACTGTCTATAGGCGTGGCTTGATTGATGGGGTCAACCAATGTGCACCTGCATCAGGTTTCCCCTTCCCTAATTATGAGGACATACCAACTCCATGTTTTTTAAATGATATGCTCAAAAATCATGTTTGGGTGTACAGTGCATTACAGTAATCCAACAGAGTGGTAACAAATGCATGGATTACTGTTTATTTTGGCCAATTGCCTCAATTGAAAAAAGCTTGTTTTTACGACTATCCTTGTCTGTCGAGCTCAAGGTCAGTCGATTTTAACCCCAAGGTTAGTGATCATTGGCTTGATGTAGTGACTCAAGGAACCTAGATCGACACGGGGGGGTCACAGTAGTGCCACCAAAAAACATCACTTCTGTCTTCCTTTCATTCAGAATTAGAAAGTTTACAGCAATCCAAGCCTTTGTCGTCTAGACACAAGTAATGGTCCAACAGTTTCATTCTTTTTAAGAGGCATATAGATCTGAGTATTGTCTGCATAACAGTGGAATGACATACCATGCTTCCTAAGTATGGAACCAAGCGGGAGCAAGGAAAGAGAGAAGAGTGCCTAATACTGAGCCCTGTGGGACCCCACAAGAGAAAGGAGCAGAAGAGGACACAGACTCTCCACAGCTGACACAGAAAGTTCTACCTTCCAAGTAGGACCTTAACCATTTCAGTGCACTGCCCTTTATGCCCAGTCACTGCTCCAAACGAGAGAGCAGGATTTCATGGTCCACTATGTCAAAGGCAGCAGTCAGATCAAGAAGCACAAGAATAACAATGCCCTGTGTCGGTAGCTAAAAGGATATCATTAAAAACTTTTAGAAGAGCTGATTCTGTGCAATGTAGGGTTTTAAAACCAGATTGGAAGACTTCAGGAATATTGTGCTTGTCCAAGAAGGCCATTAACTGACTGCAGGATCCAGACCAAGTTTTTTAAGCGACTATCAATAAAAAAGTGAAGAAACTTTTCACACACAGCATGGGAGGCATCAAAACCGACAGTTTGCGGGACATTGAGGACTGAGTCAATAGTCTTAAACAAAACATGAGGCTTGTACAGTTTGACAGAATAATTTCAGCGAAATATTTCCTTTTAGCTTCTTTCATAATTGTCTGATAATGCCGCCATTAGTCCCTTAACATTTGAAAATACATATGAAGTTTATCCTCTTTTCCATTTGCGCTCAGCCCTACGGCACTCACGTCTGACAGCACGGGTCGTGTCATTCAGCCAGGGTTCAGCTTTAGTTTTAGATTGCTTGATTTTCAATGGAGCCACAGAGTCTATAACAGTTTGGCAAGTGGAATGAAACCATGAGCTAAGCTCCTCTGAATCATTAGGACTCAGTTCTGACTGAAAACGGAAGAGAACTGAATAGCAGTGGAAGGGCTAATAATAAGGCAGCACCGTGCAGTAGCGTGAGGTTTAACTGTATTGCAGGCAAGAACAATCTCAAATATCAGAGGCCGCAGGTTCCGCGGATTTACCCCACGCCAGTAGGGGCCGCATAGCTGGAACATCTCATCCAAGCCGACAACCAGGCGTCGACAGGGTCCAGCAATCGCCTAGGAATGAGGAGTCGAGGCTTCAGGTGGTTCTGTTCCTTCTCTCTGGTTTGGGCGCTTGTTGGTATGTTTTCCGCTCTGTGGTGCAGTGTTCTCATGACCCCTAGCTTGTGCTCCAGTGGGTGGTGGGAATCGAAGAGTAGGTATTGGTCTGTGTGTGTGGGTTTTCTGTAAACACCAATCTGCAGGCTCCTGTCCTCTTCAATGTGTACAGCGCAGTCCAGGAAGGCCAAACTGTTTGTCAACATCTTCTCGTGTGAACTTGATATTACTGTCCACAGAGTTGATGTGTTCTGTGAAGGCTTGCACTTCCTGGCTTTTAATTTTGATCCAGGTGTCGTTCACATATCTGTACCAGTGGCTCGGAGCTATTCCTCTGAAGGAGTTGAGGGCCTTATTCTCCACTTCTTCCATGTAGATGTTTGCCACAATCGGGGATACTGGTGAGCCCATGGCACAGCCATGGTTTTCTGACGAGTCTGTAACTTTGTGGAAGATTTACTGCTTAAACAGCAGAGTGTGTGTGTGTGGGTGTGTGCAAGCTCTGTGGACTTGGCGAACTCCTGTATGGTGCAAGAGTCTTGCTACTACTGTTGAAAAATAAGTTAGCTTGCTGTATGATAGTACTGCCACTGTACTCTTTTTGTGCCGAAACATTACCATGGTAATGTGAATCATGAAAATGTACCATACTTCTATGGTAAGCCACCTCCACAATACCATGCCAAGGTAAACTACAGTAAATGTGAATCCTGAAATTCAAAGTCCCTGTATTATCTGACATCAGAATACTGACTGACGTTTGAATAATGAAAAAGTCAGACATCAGTCCTTCCTTCTGTCCTCCTCCTAATGACTGCCTGCAACGTTACCTGGTGGAGAGTAGCAGGTGGTTTGTCTCGGGCAGTACCTGAGTTTTCAAAATCTTAATTAGGGGTTGTACCAGAACAGGTTTACATGGTTTAATTTTCAAAAAACACCATATTTTTCTCATACTGCACATTGCTGCAGCTCCTGACGCTCAGCTACAGAGTGATGCATCTTACTTGTACAAAATCTTTGTTGGGAGTTGCACATGCGCAGTTCCCAGGTAATGACTACTATCCAATCAGAAGCAGAGAAGGGCGGGTCGTAAGAAACAAGGTAGTGTGATTCAACTCAAAGCCGCTTCAGACTGAGACCGTAACCTAGCAGATGTATAAGTTAGTACCAGTCGACAACCACACAACATCATTGTTCCACATCTTACCATTAGGACTAAACGTTGAACTGTTGCCGAAAAATGCTTCCATAGCGCAAATCGATAGACTCGATTGTACTCGGCCCTGCTCCGTTTTCAATTGCAGATAGTACCCAGAGATAGCGACGCCACACAAAACTGCTGCGACGTAATGTTCAATGCGACATGCACACCAGCGATCCACACAGCTCTTAAAATATATATACAGTCTACGGTTAAAACATTTCAACATTCCTCAGAATGTAAAGACAGATAAGCGGCATGAAAACCTTCCAGCTGTGTTTTCCTCTGCAGTCGTTGCTGCAGCGGTCTGTATGACGGCGGGAGCAGAGGGCTCTGTGAGTGGGCGGCTGGGCGGCCTCAACGCTCCTCCCGTGGGTTGACGCAGGCTTCCCCCGCAGCCACTTGCGGAGCTCCTCAACTCCGAAAATATTCAAGCACATTTTTGTTCCGCCATCACTTCTCGTAAAACTGTCAATATTCGAAATCTACACAGCTGATTTCTCACCTCAGAACTTCTCAGAAGTGGATTTAGTGATGAAATTCCATACGAAAACTGTAAAATAAAAACTTTCTGTTGCTGGCCTCTGTCTGGTGCACACACTGATGATGCAGTGAGTAGTGACTGTTCTCTCTGACCAATCAGCAGTCTGTCGTGTTTTCACGTTACATTTTAGTATCCCTCAGCTCGCTTGGAACCTCTACGGAGGTGAGGTGATACAAAAAAAAGTATCACCTACAACATTACATTAGTACAACATTTCTACAATGGAAAACCGAACAAAGGCGAGGCCCTTTGTCGAGCCAAAGGGCCTCCGCTCAGACTAGCTTGGTTTGAGGGCGTGCCTGACCCCGCCAGCCGCTTGGCAAACTTTGTGACGCGTTTTCATTGTGACGTCACAAGTCAAGGAAGTGAAGGGCTGGACTACAAACAAGCTGTTTTCAAGCGGTTTGAGCACATCTTTCTGTGGGAGATGGGAATTCCCTTTGAGCTGGACTTTGGGCTTTTTCACTTTGCAAACCTGTTACATGCACAAAAAAGATATAACTCAATAAAGGAGAGGGGAAAAGCCAAAAGCATAATACCACCACTTTAAAACCCATGCGTAGGCCCATTGAGATTCCCAAAAAGGCAGCGAAAACTAATGTTAAACATTTCTTGAAGGTAAAGCATTCTGTTAGAATTTGCAAAGGCCTTTATAACTTTAAACAACTACAAAATAAAAGCCCTAGCCTAAAAAAAAAAACTCTACATCCTAAAAACTAGGAGAAATCAGACATCTTCTTAAATGGTACATGCTGGATAGTAGAATTCCTGCTCCAACGGTGGTTTTCCAGTACAAATCCAGTAGAACCATAGGCACGCACACTGTACACTGGATCTGAGGAGAAGCATGGCAGTAGATTAGTAATACATTACATGTGTAAGCAGTGAACTGTTAGTTTATTCTCACCCAGTGATGCTCATCTTTCTTTTTCCCTGGACTTCGGTATGCATTTCCGCATGCTCTGCATAGTTCAGACAAGTTTTCTAACACATGTAATTAATGTCTCCATAACACCTTAAGCTAAAAGAACAAGCTGCTGATTACTGCATTATTGTTATATTTTGAATTGTCACCTGCCAGCTGAATTGTTTCCTTTTTATAAAAATAAAGACATTTCCACCACAAATTGGTGCAGAATATTTCTCCAGAAGTCAAAAATTAAGCGTGTTCAAAAACATCTGTGGGAGGACCCTCAGACTCCCCACTCATGTATCTCAGCATTGATTACTTCAAATAGGGTTAAATGGTTAAAAGGTGTATTGTCACACCCCTAATCTGAGCTCTTATGTCCCCACCACTTTTCAACAAAGTTACTTTGCGCACACACAAATACTTGTGAATTGCTGCTATATAATTATAATTAATTGAATAGATAGTATGTTGATTTAGTGGTAAATAATACATTTGCTGAGTGACATTAATGTCCACTGCTCAATTTTAAGGTCTGACATAACGTTACCATTCATGGTAACATTTTAATTATGACATTTTCAGGTAAGTAGCGAAGTATCACTGCTCCTAAGTCAGTCCTCTATTCTCTGCGACGCTTTTTCTCGCTGTTTTAATACTGCAGCCGTGTTTCTGCGTTTTTTTGCTGTTGATGCCCATTTATCTGAATTACATACACCTGGCTTGACATAGTCGCACCTTCAGAGCCTGGTTTGGCTTTTGTGAAACTGATAAAGCCAGGATGCACTGATCACACTAGGTTAAGCTTAGCTTTCTCTTATCCTGGATTTCTAAATTTTGCTTTTGTGAAAAAGCCTGAGTCGATGAGCAGAAAAAAAGTCTGAACTGTCAACAACAGAAGACAGACAACCACTTAAATACAGGAGGGGGGAAAAGACTAATTACACACAGGTGGCACTACTCAGACAATCAGAGACAAACACAGGAAGTACAACATGACGAGACACTAGAGCAGACTAAACTAAAACAGGAAGTACAGTTAACTGAAACACAAAAGTCATGTCACAAAAACAATGTCACAAAATGAAACACGGACAACATAAATGACTAGCTGGCAAAAACCAACAAAACTAAAGAACACAGACAGTAAAACAAGACTAGAAACACTAATGAACAAGGAAACCTGACGAATAAACAAATGACCAAAGTAATTCAATTCAATTCAATTTTATTTATATAGCGCCAAATCACAACAACAGTTATCTCACAGCGCTTTTCATAAAAGAGCAGGTCTAGACCGTACTCTGTGATGATATTTACAGAAGTCCCAGTTCCCAGGAAAACTTCCTTTTAAGAGGCAGAAACCTCGAGCAGAACCATGACTCAGGGTGGGCGGCCATCTGCCTCGACCGGTTGGGGTGAAAGAGAGGGGGAGGGCAAGAGAGGAACAGAGAGAAAAGAGAGGGATGGAAGGAGAGAGGCAGCCTAAACAATATACACACAGAGGTACAGACAGTAAAGGTGATGTTGCTATAGACTAAATGAAAAATGGTACAGATATTTATAGTAGTGTTAATGATAATAATCGTAATGTTAATGATTATGATGATATAACAATAATAACAATAGACTAGTAACAATAGTCGTTGCAGCAGAGGGTGTCCAGCAGGAACACGGGGGCAGCAGGTGACCCGCAGCACAGATCCAGACTCCACAGCTCCAGAGCCAGAAACACCTGCAGGAAGTGATAGGAGGAGAGAGGAGAGGACGAGAAAGCACAAGACTACCGGAAAGGGGAGAAGTTGTGTTAGTAACATGCAATAATGGGATGAGGTTGCATACAGAGGGAGAGAAAGTAGAGGAGAGAGGAGCTCAGTGCATCATAGGAAATCCCCCAGTCTAGGCCTATAGCAGCATAACTAAGGATGGTTCAGGACTCACCTGAGTCAGCCCTAACGATAAGCTTTATCAAAGAGGAAAGTCTTAAGCCTACTCTTAAATGTGGAGATGGTGTCTGCCTCCTGAACCCAAACTGGAACCTGGTTCCACAGGAGAGGAGCTTGATAGCTGAACGCTCTGGCTCCTAGTCTACTTTTGGAGACTCTAGGAACCACAAGTAACCCTGCATTCTGGGAGCGCAGTGCTCTGGTGGGGTAGTAAGGTACTATGAGCTCTTTAAGATAAGATGGTGCCTGACCACCAAGAGCTTTGTAGGTAAGAAGAATGATTTTAAATTCTATTCTGGATTTTACTGGAAGCCAATGCAAAGAAGCTAAACAGGAGAAATATGATCTCTTTCCTGGTTCCTGTCAGAACACGTGCTGCAGCATTCTGGATCAGCTAAGAGTCTTAATGGACTTTTTCGAGCAGCCTGATAATAAGGAATTGCAGTAATCCAGCCTAGAAGTAACAAATGCATGGACTAGTTTTTCTGCATCATTTTTAGACAGGATGTTCCTGATTTTCACAATATTACGTAGGTGAAAAAAGGCGGTCCTTGAAATTTGCTTAATGTGAGACTTAAACGACATGTCCTGATCAAAGATAACTCCAAGATTCCTCACAGTGGTGCTGGAGGCCAGGGCAATGCCATCAAGGGAAATTATATCTTTAGATAATGCGTCACGGAGGTGCTTAGGCCCCAGAACATTCAGTTTTATCTGAGTTTAACATTAGAAAATTACAGGTCTTCCAGGTTTAACATCCTGAAGGCACATTTGAAGTTTAGCTAACTGATGAGTTTCATCTGGTTTGATCGATAGATACAACTGTGTATCATCTGCATAACAATGAAGCTTATGGAATATTTCCTG
>NW_024044570.1:34113308-34146388 GCF_014851395.1 Micropterus salmoides
TGAACATGTGCAGTCCCACTCCCACCCACAAAAAAATAAAATAGACTTTTCATGTTTGAAAATGAATCAAACAAATTGGAATTAAAACAATTAAAACTCCTTTGACAAGTAAGTTCAAACTCTGCAACCCTGCTAGAGTATACTATATATATAAGATATATATATATATATATATAGTATAATTTTATGGAAAAATTAAAACATTTAAGACATACATGCCCCACGCTACATGCTTGCAGCAATTAATGATCCAACAATTTTATATATAGAAAATGATTGGAGCAGTACACTATAAATAAACACACACACGCACACAACCCCAATTACATCAACTTGTGCTGTACTTGTATTTAGAGAAAGACCTGCATGCAAACACACCTTCCTGGGAGTAGGCTTCCCTACCAGTGATGTAGATGAGAGCGTCCCAAGATGGGCGCCTTCTTGCAGTAGAGGTTGAGGTTGAGCAGAGCAGACTCCCTGTCACTGTCATTAAACTCATAGCGGATGTTCCAGCCCAGAGGACCAAACTTCTTCCGCTCCTAATGCAAAGCAAGACACAAGTAAGGAATATGTAGCAGTACAGGCACATACCCACACAAACACATGCGACATGCAAGGGAGTAAAACATGTACAGGCACACAAAGAGGACATTTTTAAGCATGTGTGAGGTTTGAGAGGCTGTGTAACCTGGATAATTGCGTGGAAAAAGCAGATTCCAAAGACGATCTTCCTCCACTGGCGTCCCAGAACGTGGTCTTCAAAGTAATCGCTGGTGACCTCTGTGAAGGCCCCTGCATGTTGGCTCGCAGGCCTTTAGGAGGCTCATTAGTCACCTGGCAACAACAACACAGGACAAGACCACAGTGAGTCCTGCTCACTGCTAAAACCCCTGGGCCCGCTGGGGGACAGGCTTTCCTCCTTGTTATGCAGGCAGTAGTAAGCCTCTATATACCTGTCGCTCCTGCAGTATCCCCTGTAACCTATATATTTCCCACTCATCACATCTGTTTTGTCCTAAGCCTTAAAGCTGCATAATCAACTGTCATGTAAGGTCTAAACTGCAGACACAACCAGATCCTGCAGATCTGCAGACACAAATCAGCTAATAGTGAGAGGAAGGTTAAGCAGTTAAATATTTAATGGATAAATCAAAGATTACATATCATATACAGACATGCATATCGCAAAGTAATCTAAAAAATCCTGTCGCCCATTATTAAGAGTACTTGACTTTATTTGTGAGAGAGGCAAAATAAGTTATGTAAGCCAACAACCCCTGGTGCAGACCATCATTTCACAGCAGCATCCGCCAAAGGAAAAGCATGCAGGAATAAATCATTCCCTGATGTTTTCCCTCCCAAGAACAACAGAAAAATTAGACCCCATTGCATTTTCTTTCACTGAAGACCAAACATACCTGAGGCAGCAATGTGTTTTAATAACAACTAGGGGCTCAGATTACATTATAGTATGTTCATACTTTTAAGAGGTTATTGTCACAACTTGTAAATGATGTGCTGTACGCTTTTTTTCAGTTTGAACAGATGTTTTTACATATATTTTCTATATTTATTTTTAACTATGTTTACTGTGACTGTTAAGGCAAATTCCTTGTATGTTCAAAAGCTACTTAATAAACCTGATACTGATTCTGCTGTTTGCTGCTTATACTTTTAGAACAGCGACTGGAAAGATTATCTATGATGACTGTGGAAGAGTTCAGTGGTCAAAGTGTATGTAGATCTCCAGTCACTGAAATGTTGCAGCTTTGCTCTACTAAGATAAGAATATTCTTACATGTGAAGTGATAAAAAGAGAAATATTGTCATTGAATATCATTAAATCATTCACAAATGTTTCCCCAAGACTTTGAAAACACTTTTAACACTATTTGTTGATTGCTCCAGTGGCATTCTCTCAACTACCCTAACTAACAGAAGTAAGAGCCGGTGATCACAAATGATGAGACCATAAACATAGCAGTGTTAAAATGAGACAATTGTTATTATTCTGAAGTTTGATGTACAGTTAACATGAATTTCAACTTCCTGACTTGTCCTGACTTATAGACTTTGAGCAACAAATAGCAACTTAACAGTTGTTTAACCTTTGCCTGAATCCTAATGTACAATACTTAATAGACTCAGTGACCGCTGAATATGCACGTTATGAGAAGAGGGTCTAGCCAGTGAATTTACAGATCTGTGAATGGACTACAATTTGGGTCACGTCAGTTTTACTTACAAACCAATGGAATTAAAAGCATGCGATCCTCACTGGAAGTGAAGGCAACAACTCCTGTCCTAGACCTGAAGAGCAGTCTTTGACCTAAATTTGATCTTTGATCTAATATGAAATGAACTGAACTAAAATGAGATCATATAGAGGCCCAGTGAGTGTGTTTACCTTGACAGAGTTCTGGAGCACAGTAACAGGAAATACTTTGCTAGGCATGGAACTGAGAAACACGGAAACTCTCGTGGATTGATGTGTCTGAACAGGAACAGAGAGGAACATAATTTAAAGCCATAAAATAAAGAAAAATAACATAATGAATGTCTCAATACATTGAATAGTGTGCATCAAATTATTTCTGTGAAAAACAAGGAAACAACCACAAAACAAAAGGTTAGTGTTTTCTGTATTGTCTAGGTGTTACAACACACCATACATTAGAGCTGTGTAGCACAAGTCACGGAAATGTTACTAAATCCTACAACTCTCCTTTTTTTTACACCTGCACATCTACACAGCACATGCTTGTGGCATGTAACAAAGTGGCTGTAGAGATGTATTTTTCCATCTGTAAAACATGGCTATCTAATAATAACTAGTACAAATCTTAATTGAAATTGATTAAACTGGGAAAACTGCCTAGGTGTCATGATGCTCTGTCCTTGTGTGATCATTTGTATAGATACATGGAAGTGTTTCGGTGCTGTTTTACTGTAGGAATACCTGGCTCAGCGAAGGTCTTGATGAGCTCCTCCATGGCCAACATCCAGGAGACAGCCAGGTGACAGTTCTGCAGAAAGACCCATTTACCACTCTTCAGTGCTTCATGGATCATCTTCTCTGCTATCGGCCCCTGGCCTTGACCCAATGAGATGGACTCAACTCTGAGAGGCAGAGATAGATGGAAATGCCCCTGTGATAATGTGTAACAAGTGTATATACTGACCATCATACCAAACTCCCTCTTCTCTCCACCCAGATGGCTTCCTTGTCCTGCCACCATCCCTCCGACTGCCTGTATACAATTTTTTACCTGTCAAGACAGCCTCTCTTTTGCAAAGCGCTGGAAAGCACCCATAGGGTCAGATCCTGTGCTGAGAATGAAGATCAGTGGTGTGGAGGGGGACATATCGTTGTAGAGGTTCGCCAGGTCAGCTGGAGGGTTTTCAACAAACTGCTTCCCCAGGCTGACAATCACGAACTCTGTTGCTGCAAACACCACCTGGAAAAGAGAGCGAGGAAGTAGGTCAAAGACTTATGGGACAAAGAGGACAAGTAGTAATACCACAGTAAGAAGAGAAGGGCGTAGCATGTGCATGAGAGGATGAGACTGCATCAATGTGAAACACAGCAAGTAAGAAAGGGGCAAACATTAAAGGAACAGCACTGAAGAAGACTGACAATATAAGAACATATAGACACAAAATGAAATAGGTCATTTTTATCAGGCGAGGACATCACTGCAGAGTATATAAGGCTTAACTGATACAGTTGCTAGCATGTCTGGAGTGCAAAGGAGAGAGATTTTTTTAGCAATAAAAAAAATTTGCTCCGATACCTTACTAAATAGCCTTCAATGGACTTCTAGGCTTACCTTCTCTTCCATGAAGCTCTTGATCAGGACTAGCTTCTGGAAGGCCCCCAACCTCTCATTCCAGTTACTCTGATCTCCTGCTTCACGTCTTCGGACTCCCCAAGAGGAGGCAACTCTGACACGTAGCCTTCCCAGGTGTCTGGATTAATGGATGCTTGAAAACATCCTAAAGGAGAGATAGCTGTCATTTAATGCTACATAAATGTTCATATGTGTTTTTATTAAACCTTTGCCCAGAAGTGTATATATAAAATGTCTACACTATGTGGTAGAAGAATGATTTGAATATTCTGAAATATTGTGTTTTGTAACTAGGCCAAACATTCTACCTTTTAAATTAAGCAGAAGCATGATGCACTTATTGCTGATTCTAGATCATCCAGGATCATAGCACTGGGTATGTATTACCTAGCTTGATGTGGATGTGGGTTCTGGTGATTTCCTTGGAGACGTCCTTGAAGCAGGGCAGCGTGTCCTCCAGCTCACAACATGTCTGCCAGTAAAAATCACTTAGCCATGGAACATCTGGCCATTCTGCATAGTCCTGGGAGAAGGAGAACGACGGAGAAGAGGATTAGACAATAAAGGAAAAGAATGGAGGACAGACCTTGAACCAAGAGGCAGTAATAAAGAATTAAGAGATGTCAATAAAAGAGAGGATGATTTAAAACCTCTCCGGTAAGGTAAATGTTACAGATAAGAGATGGTGATGGCATGAAAAGGATTCAAAATTAGCAAGAGAGTAGATGATGGAAGCATTGAAGCTGCCATCGGTGGCAAAAGGAAGGAGAGCATTAGCATAAGGATCACAACATCTGGCAGGCAGCACCTCCAGCTTAACAAATGCCATATATACAGTGGGTACGGAAAGTATTCAGACCCTTTAAATTTTTCACTCTTGTTTCATTGCAGCCATTTTCCAAAAATCAAAAAAGTTCATTTTATTTCTCAGTAATGTACACTCAGCACCCCATCTTGACAGAAAAAATAGAAATGTAGAAATTTTTGCAAATTTATTAAAAAAAAACTGAAATATCACATGGTCATAAGTATTCAGACCCTTTGCCGTGACACTCATTTAACTCAGGTGCTGTCTATTTCTTCTGATCATCCTTGAGATGGTTCTACACCTTCATTTGAGTCCAGCTGTGTTTGATTATACTGATTGGACTTGATTAGGAAAGCCACACACCTGTCATATAAGACCTTACAGCTCACAGTGCATGTCAGAGCAAATGAGAATCATGAGGTCAAAGGAACTGCCTGAAGAGCTCAGAGACAGAATTGTGGCAAGGCACAGATCTGGCCAAGGTTACAAAAAAATTTCTGCTGCACTTAAGGTTCCTAAGAGCACAGTGGCCTCCATAATCCTTAAATGGAAGACGTTTGGGACGACCAGAACCCTTCCTAGAGCTGGCCGTCCGGCCAAACTGAGCTATCGGGGGAGAAGAGCCTTGGTGAGAGAGGTAAAGAACCCAAAGGTCACTGTGGCTGAGCTCCAGAGATGCAGTCGGGAGATGGGAGAAATTTGTAGTAAGTCAACCATCACTGCAGCAATCCACCAGTCGGGGCTTTATGGCAGAGTGGCCCGACGGAAGCCTCTCCTCAGTGCAAGACACATGAAAGCCCGCATGGAGTTGCTAAAAACACTGAAGGACTCCAAGATGGTGATAAATAAGATCCTCTGGTCTGATGAGACCAAGATAGAACTTTTTGGCCTTAATTCTAAGGTATTGTGGAGAAACCAGGCACTGCTCATCACCTGTCCAATACAGTCTCAACAGTGAAGCATGGTGGTGGCAGCATCATGCTGTGGGGGTGTTTTTCAGCTGCAGGGACAGGACGACTGGTTGCAATCGAGGGAAAGATGAATGCGGCCAAGTACAGAGATATCCTGGACGAAAACCTTTTCCAGAGTGCTCTGGACCTCAGACTGGGCCGAAGTTTACCTTCCAACAAGACAATGACCCTAAGCGCACCGCTAAAATACGAAGGAGTGGCTTCACAACAACTCCGTGGCTGTTCTTGAATGGCCCAGCCAGAGCCTGACTTAAACCCAATTGAGCATCTCTGGAGAGACCTGAAAATGGCTGTCCACCAACGTTTACCATCCACCTGACAGAACTGGAGAGGATCTGCAAGGAGGAATGGCAGAGGATCCCAAATCCAGATGTGAAAAACTTGTTGCATCTTTCCCAAAACGACTCATGGCTGTATTAGATCAAAAGGGTGCTTCTACTAAATACTGAGCAAAGGGTCTGAATACTTATGACCATGTGATATTTCAGTTTTTCTTTTTTAATAAATTTGCAAAAATTTCTACATTTCTGTTTTTTTCTGTCAAGATGGGGGCTGAGTGTACATTACTGAGAAATAAAATGAACTTTTTTGATTTTTGGAAAATAGCTGCAATGAAACAAAGAGTGAAAATTTAAAGGGGTCTGAATACTTTCCGTACCCACTGTATATAACGAGATCCGTACGGTGGGTGAACACAGGAATATACCCCTGGGTGGTACTGGCTGATCTGTTTTGAGGTCTCAAAACCTTTCCCCCATCTTTAGTACCCCAACCAATGGTGCCTCAGCTGCACACACTCCTGCCTCACTGGAGTTTTCGAGAGAAGGAGAAAGGAGAAGAGAGAGAGGAGGTGATTATTCAAAGAAAACCATTGAAACAAAGAAAGTTGGACTATTCTGCGGTCAATTAGACTCTCAGTTCAGATGACCTCATTTAGTCCCTCTGAAGTTGTCAAGACAGGCCTAATCTTGAGCTTCTAAGGCTTTTAAATGACTGCTTAAGGACTAGAACTCTAAATACTGGAGCTTTTCTCGTCTATTCAAATACCGGAAAGCTGAACTGATGTAGAGCTAAGATTAACTAAAAATGGACACCTTCGCCAAGCAGGTTTAAGTAAGACGGTTAGAAACATGGTAAGGACTAAAGTTAGAAGAACCAACACTTTCCCTCAGTACTCTTCCTCTGACGGACTACATCCCTTTACATGATGTCAATGACCTGCACCTGTACATACATGGTAATGTTTTTGAACATATTGGGGCAGAAGTGTGATATATTAAAAAAATTTTCCAGAGACTTTCGTAGATGTTCATGAATTCCCTTACTGTCTGTCACTAGTGTCTTTTGTTTCTGTTTCCTGAATGATGCGAGAGGTGAAATGTCACTCTCTGCAACAATCTTTTGACTATTAGTAGTTTTCAGTCACGTGACGTGCGCGGTGACCCGGAGGGACCAGGACGGCAGCTCACACATGACTCCCCCGTTAAATTTCCCTTCCCACGATTATTTGGATCACCTCTCAACTCAAGAAAAAGAAAGATATGGACACAGTGTTGGGCACTTGCAATCCATATACAGCACCCGCTGTCGTATGTTAAAACCTCCAGGTTCCAACCAGAGCTGACTGCAGTGATGTTTACGTTTACCGTGTGGAGATCCCTCACCTTACACCTTACTCCATACCTCATCGATTAGTGCCTCCGATAGCACAACAACTATTTTTGCAACACAAAAGTAACAAACCCAAAGTAATAGTGTATCACTTGCTTCCTAGTTGGCGGGCAGCGGAAAATAACGTCTTTTTTGTCCTCCAAGGGAGCGTTCCCCTTGGGACGTGATGTCATGTGAAAACTAAGAATGACTATAGTCAACTTAGTTAAGTTATAGCATAGAGTAGAAGAATAGAAGAGATGGTGCAACTGAACAAAGCAGTGGGTTAAGTGTGAAACTAACTAGTTAAAAAAAAGCTGTTGACTTTAAAGTAAACTTGATTGGCTTGACTGGCTAAACACCATGAATTATCCACGAACACCATTGAAGCATCGTTATTTAAAAAAAAGGCATGAGCAAAAATTTGATTCCAGCCACCCTCATCATCCCATTCGACAATTTAGCAAATTTATTTAGCATTAACCTTTTGACTGATTTCCCTGCTCACCTTTTCCAAAGCGGCAGCTCCTCTTAGGAAGTGCTGCCACTCAGCGTCGGAGATCTCGCCACACTGCTTCATGATCTCTACACACATGAAGCTGTAGATTAGCTTGTGCTGCTCAAAGAGGCCACGGGACACATTGACGTAGGAGTTGAGCAGGATCTGGTCCAGCAGGGTTTGGAGACGCTCTTCTAACACACTGTTCTTCTCTGACGACTCAATGGTGGAGTTAAAGAGCTGAGGGTGGAGAAAGAAGAATGGGACAGAAAGATAATTGAACAGGATGAAAACAATTATGTTCCATGGGGTCTTTTCATAATGTGTTCCTAACAAAACCTTAAAAGGTCAGATGGAGATGTGTCTGGGGCTTGTAATATAAAGACCGGTTACTCTCTCTCACCTGTTTGAAGTACTTGAGGGAGAACTGGTACATTGGATCGATCTCAGAGAGACTGGCGATGACAAAGTACAAGACTGAGCCTCGGGTGGCTACGGGTCGGTAGCACTCCCTTGCAGAGTTGATCATCAGCTCAGTGGCCTCTGCCTCCTCCAGACGATGCTTTATGGTCTCTGATGTCACCTGTGGAATGATGGAAAAGAGAAAGAGAGAGCAGCAACAAAACAACAACAGAAGAGAGGTGGTAGAGGAAAGGTAGGAAACAGAACAGGACAAAAGGAGAATAACAAGGTAAACGTAAGTGGGAAAGATTCAGCGTACTAACAGCACAGATCAAGACAAAACCTCCATATGACCTTTGCCTGATCTCAGATTTACCTTTGACTCCTGGAGAGTCTGAACTAGCTCCTCGTTGTCAAGTATATTCCCCTCAGAGGTGAAGAGAAGTTTAAGGATGCGGTCTTCAATATTTTTCAGCTGGTTGCGGTCAGCGTTGATGCGCACAATCAGCTCATTCCTCTGTTCCTCAAGATGTGGACTCTCCAGACGCACCACATCACTGAGGGGAGGAAGAGGGGTTGCAGGAAGATCGGGGTAGAGAAAAGCGGGGGAATCGATCACTGGCCAAAAAGGCTGAGATTATGGTCAAGGTGCAAGTGCAAAGTGCAAATAGTCATTACTGACGTACATAGAGTATAGTGGTCTGTAAATGTGAACCACGTGGTTTGGGAAGGATGCAATATTTGTTTTTCATGTGTTTCTATGCATGTGTTCACCTAAGCAGCTGGTCTTCCAAGCCAGTCTTGGTCACGGTGAAGTGATGATTGTAACTTTGATACACACCTGAACAGGAACACACACATCAAATACTCTCAAGAGCCCAGCATATTCAAGAAGATCACACTTCATCCTAGCCTTTTTTGTGTGAAGCCTACCTGCGCAAAGTCCACATACCACCAGCCTGTGTACATGTCCTAAACTGCCACAAAGTAGAACCATAAGCTGGCATTTACATTCATGGTGTTTTAATATTTTTGTACTGTATAGAAACAGGCTGAAGGTGGATCATCTTCAAAACATTCTGACCCTCTTTTTAATAAAAGAGATAAGGAGATGGTGACAATGTCAGGTGGAGTAGAGCTGAACCTTTCAGATCTGACTGTGGTATGCTTATATATGTGTGGTCATTCTCTGTACATGGGATTAATGCAGCTATCAGATCTGCAACCAGAAACCAGACACAGAAGGGCATAGAGAATCTGGTCATTTTTCACAATAAAATACCCTGTGCAGCCTCCCGATCATAAAACAACAATAAGCACGGTTGGGAGATGCAGCCTGCAGACAATGGAATGATGGCAGAGAGGTTGTTTTGTATGCTTCTGTTTCTCTCATTCCTTATTGATGTCCTTACCTCTGGTAGGTAATGTGGGTTGGCCATCTTGGTGGTCATATAGAACCTGAAGTTTTTGTCATAGTCAATATCTGAGTCTCCGAGTCGGATCAATGTCCGTCCACCAGCCACAAATGTCTGCTTTGTTAGGATGGGCTCCAGAGCTGGATCTAGGGTCTCCTTTAACTATACACACACACACAATTCAATAATGCAGGAAGACTCACACACAAATAAACAAGACAGTCCAGTAAATATCTCACAGTTCAAAGTATGTTTAATCAAAGGAAGTAAATGGGAAGAAATGCCAAAATTGTAAATTATACATATTAAAATGTGCACCTTCCCCAATTATTTATTGTGGAATAATGTTTTGCTTATAACTTACCCTTATGCTCAAACATGTTTTAGTGTTTTTAGTGTGTTCCTACCTCCTCTAGCAGCACAGGCATGCCCATGCGTACGGCATTCTCAAGGGTACGGAGAAAGCTGGGGTCTGTCAGCTTGATCACCTTTAGACCATGCTTGGCCTCCTTGGAGCGGATCCATCGGTTGGCCTGAGGGTGAAAGAAAGAACCTTTATCTAATGTGATAAAAAAAAGAATGGCTGGTAGCACTTGATGTAATAAAGGGAAACTTTAGCAATGGTGGTGCAGCAGAAAAAGATACAACAATACAGGATGAGATTGAGCTCAGTGTAAAGCTTATGTATATAAAGCAATAGAGAGCAGCTGTACTCAAAGAATGATAGACTATAAAGCTCAGACATGACAGAAATTGAAACACACTGAATTGCCTGATCCTAGTTTCTGGTTCACCTGATCCTGTGGGTCGATCATAAGAGGCCAGCGTCGGCCCTCGGTCACCAGGATCCCGTTCTCCGTGGAGACGGTGTCACGTGGCAGACCCTCTGTGTTCCACTGGCGGATGACAAATGGGTCACCAAGAATGTTGACCAGGCTGAAGCTGGAACTGATGGGGATGTTCAGGTCCTGGCACTGTATTATCCACTGGTCAATTAGCTGGGGAAAGAGGACACAATAGTTTATTTTTTGTTTTGTTTTCTTTGAAAGATGATTAGTTTGAGGTGTTTTTTTAATACTCTACTTTGTATCCTGCTCATTTTATGGTTTGTTCCTCTTTAATGGCTTTCTTATCACTGTACTGTGCATTAAACACTGTGTGTTTTCATAATCTATTGGGCTTAATTCTCTTTTGTACAGACAATACAATGTAAAGGGGCGGAGTGTACTGTATTGCAAGGTCAGCATAAATGATTTAAGTCATGTTTGATGAGTCAATAATGTAGTTATCCTGACAGGCCTACATTCTGCATATCAGATAGGTCCTAAAAGCACACCTCGTCACACTGTACCTACCAGCTGTCTATAGTGGGAAGTGAACGCTCCATAGTAGGCCACACAGGCAGCTGCAATGAAGACATTCCCTACTGCGTTGATGATCTCCATCTCAAACAAGGCAACACTTTCTTCCCAGCGAACTTGCTCGTCACCTAGAGCAGAAGTCAGCTTCCCTGCTCTGGTCAACCGAGCCTGTGTCAGAGCCATGGTGTTAACTTTCAGGAAACACAGGGGTCAGGAAGAGAGAGAGAGCAAAAAAGAATATCAGCAAGGTAAATGCTGGCAAACAGCAAACATATAAGTTCCATTTCCAACTCTAGAGAGCTTCACACAACAGGAACATGTAAAATGTACAGTGGCTGGGCAGTTTAAAACCCAGGTAGAGTTCAAGGCGGTAATATATAAAGGGCACACCCCTCACCCAAATCCTCCTTCTCCTTTATGCTGCTGTCAAACTGCTCCTTTAGGACCCTGATCTGGTTGTCCACCTCCTGAAGCTTTTTCTGCTTCTCCCTCAGGGTGGCCATAGTTGTATCCTGCTCTATCTGCATGGGCCGGAATAGAGGGAAAAAGGGATGGAGGGAAATAGTATTAATGAACCATTTAGAGAATATTGGGTGCATTTCTTATTCGCATTATTTGGCCCAATGCATGTAGGGATATCCTGGGACTGAGAGGGAACAGAGAATGGATTGGTGTTTAGTGGATAAATGTTTTGACTGTAATAGACTTGACAAAAATAGGCAGCACTGAGATTTAAAGATTACGTAAACGACCATCCATTCAGCTGTTATTTGTGCATCTATATGATTAAAACCGGTCTGCATACTGCACTCTGCTATATGTTACTGACCTGAGCCTTGGCCAGCTTTTCTCTCTTGGGGCCGACTTCTTTGAGGACTTTGGAGTAAAGATCCATGGCTCTGACCCACATGCACATTGACCTGCAGGCTTTTGATACCTTCTCCACCTAACAGCAGCAACACAGTAACATATAACCTACGTTAATACTGTGTTAGGCTCCACACATTATTGACAATTCATGCCATCATAAAAATCTGCATAGTTCATTTCAGTAGCATACATGTCATAATAGAAACTTAAGAAGTTATTTTCCAGTTTCAATCCAAACTCTGTTTCACCACAATTTCACCATAATCTCCAAACATCTGACTGACATATGAGAGTCCAAACAGACCTTCTCAGGTAAGAAATCAGGGTTGTTGATGTATTTCTGCAGCTTCTGCAGGATCTGAGGCCTGATATTGTCTTTGTCATAGTCTGTCAGGCGCCTGAGGAAATTGGCATCTCCCAGTAACTGCTTGGCACCAGCCCAGTCTGGTCTGTAAGGAGAAAGAGATGTTTGTGAAAAAATAAGACAAGAATAAGAAAAAGCCTATTAATAAGTGTGAGTGTGTGGCTTAGTTTATGTAAGGATGGAATACATGTTTTTAAAAATGATAAGCTGATTTCCAATTGGAGTTTGGCCGGTTGTTACACATATACTGTACATGGTGCACGAGTTAGCAACCGCAGCCTGGAACAATTAATCCCTGTTTAGATTATTGGGATGTGCCATAATTAGTGAAGATTGTGTTAATAATAATAGTGATTGATTATCAGTTGGTAAGAGAAGGGCACTTTCACTTGTGTACTCACATTTGTGACATTAGACATTAATGGCTGTGTGATGTGTTATTTTGAGGGGACAGCAAATGTACACTGTTATACAAGCTGTACACTCACTACTTTACATTGTAGCAAAGTGTCATTTCTTCAGTGTTGTCACATGAAAATATAATCAAATATTTACAAAAATGTGAGGGGAGTACACACTTTTGTGAGATACTGTAGCTCTCAAATCAAAAAAGTCTTGTTTTTTAGTCATGAAAGAGAAGCTCACTGACTTGTAGTTGAGCAGGATGCAGACGGCCTCCATGACAGTCATGACAAGGTCTGGGGGTTTGGTGAACACCTTGATCTCAGAGATGTCAGCCTTGTCGAGAGAATTAAGAGCCTGATTGGCACTGTCCAAGGCTGGCTGAGCCTCATCCAGGTCCCTCTGCGCATCATCGGCTATGGCCTGGGTGTCTTCAGCTTTGACCTTGGCCAAAGCCTCATCCTCTTTCACTACTTTACGCACCTGTGGCAAGGATATGTTTCTGTATGATACATACACATACACTATAGCAACGAGAAAAGGCTATTATGCTTTCCCAGCACCTCATAGGAGACAATAGACACATTTTTGAAAGTCCTGTGATAACGCTACCATATCTCTCTCTAAGACACATGCACACACACAGACCTTGTCAGCACTCTCCTGGTCTACAGTCAGTTTCTCCATGAGGGCATCAACATCTATGGATTTTTGTTTAAGGATTGGCTCCAGATCAGACAGGTCCACTTTCATTTTGTCCACAAGCTCATTGGTCTGCAGCAGTTTGGTCAGACCGTTCTTCACACGGTCCCTGGCCTGACACACAGATAGATTTGGCATATTTCACATGTAGACATAATCTACAATACAAGACAGCCTCAACCACAAATAAAATGATCACAAAGAACACTAGCTGCAACTTCCTCTTCACAATGTCATGTAGAAATGACTTGATAACTGCTCATGAGCTATGATAGTTAAACCTACAAGCACTAGCTGCTGTCTCTTCTTCTCTAGCATGGACAGGTATAGGTTGATGAGCTCCAAGTAGGAGGTAGGCGTGGTGTAGTATCGGCGTCTCAGCTCTGAATAGAAGCGCTCGGCCATGTCAGTGACACTAACATGTATCTCCACGCACATGGTCGAGAAGCTCTGCTTCAGCTCCTCACTGCCAAAGTCCACATTCTGGAAGAAGGTCTCAGAGACAGACTGCAGCGCCTCACGAGGCCACTGCGCACCACGGGGTACAGGGGAAAAGAGCAAAGAGTGGAATGCAACAGAACAGCAAGAGAAAGAGAGACACATTTACAAGCTTCCACAAATGAATGAACAAATTGACAACTGTTGCTGTGGTCTAGTCCTAACAAACATGTAGATGATCCCTATAATATGTTTGTACCAGTTAGAATAATTGTATTTATATTTAATGGCTTTCTATACATAATATAAGATAATAATATAAAATCAAAGTGAGTAATCATATCTGACTGGACATGGTCAGAAAAAGGAGAGCTAGCTCAGCATACCTGCACGAACCAGTCAATGGTGCAGCAGTTGACCAATGAGGGAAACATACGACAGCGGGACCTGAAGGCATCGCCCACGGGACTCATACACAGCACAATGTGAAGCTTCTCCCGTACACGAGAGATGAAAAACTGAAACACCTGAAGACCAAACACATGCAGAGATTCTGAACTTCTGGAAGATCGGTCTCAGCTGGCACATAAGATTATAGCCTAATATTTCTTACAGCTCACTTGGAGCGCTCATTTAAAAGAGGTGGTATTGTACTTTTTGTCTTTTTCCCTCTCCTTTTTGTGTCTAATAGGTTTGCAAAGTGAAAAAGCCCAAAGTCAGGCCCAAAGGGAGTTCCCATCTCCCACAGAAAACTCTGCTCTGAACTGCCTGAAAACAGCTTGTTTGTAGTCCAGCTGCTTTCCTTTGATCCCTGTGACGACACAGCAAAATGCGGCTAGTCCGACACGCCCTCAAAAACACAGGTGGAAGGTTGAATCCGCGTTAACCAACTGCACATAAGGTCCACTGTAAAAAAAAAAGAGCCAGCCAAGAGGGGTGATAATCCGAGACAGAATTTAATTTTCCATGATTAATCTACAAATAAAAAACTTGAATATTCTCCGACATTATAGTCACACATTTATGAGAGAAGCTGCAACATCAAACACACACGTCTACCGTGTAGTATGCATGCACAAAATTTTGCCATTGGATTTAGCATTGAGGAAATACTCCTGAGTTTAGCCCACAATCACTATCATGCGCTTTAGAGACTTTGCCTTGGATTGGGCGTATTCAGAGGGAAAACAGAGTGATTTTTGATTTTTTATGACATTAATTTCAGGGAATTTTTTTCTTCTTGTAAATTTCACACTTTCATCTAGGATTTTTTTTCTCGGTTATTAACCCCCGACCCTAAAACCCTAAATCTAAATATGTGAAAACACTTAGGAGAATTCAATTATAGACTACAGATGGGCTACATCTAAGAAACTATCCCGGTAATTAATTAAGATTCTGGCTTCATATTTAGACAGACATGATAATGGTAAGAACACATTAGTTAGGTATATAATTGCCATCATCATAGGTTCTAGGTAGAGTCTGGACATTCAAAGTTCTGAACTTTTCACCAAAATTCCTCACATCATCTTCCGACATCACATCTCACTGAAGAAATATTGGTATTATTTGTCACAGAGAACTCAGTTTTAATCAACAAATGAAAACAATGATCAACAGAGAAGACCATCTCTAAAATGAGATCGGTTTCATCTGTAACTACGTAGAAATCAGTTTAAATAACACATTTTGTTGCTGACTGTGTAGGTATTGTTTGTGTGTGTCAAGAAAAAAGTCTGTCTCACTGACACTCACAGAATTTTTGCAACTTTCCAATCATTTGCTCATGTTGTAGATATATACAGTGCTGCATTTTTACTTTTCTACAGGAAGTGTTTGTGTCTGTGTATACCTCGTCCCTGTTCTCCTCACTGATTCCAGCCTCTTTGGCTTTAGGGCGGGTGGCAGCTAGTATGTGTTCCAGCTCATCTTTCTCAAAGAGGTTGGGCACCTCGCCAGAGTTCAGCATGTTGTTGATATCCTCCAAAAACTCTTCCACCACAATCTACAAGAGGATATATAATTGGATGTGCAAAAACAAAAAAACAATCAGCAGGCTTCCAATGTTTATCAGTTTCACGTCATCGGAGATCTTCCATCATACCTGAGTATCCGTAAAGAGGAAGACCATATCTTTGCCCTCCACACCAGCCATCTTGTAGAGCCTCCTCAAGTCCTCATGGAAGCTGTCATAGTTATAGCCTCGGCTCAGTTCAATCTCGAAGCAACGGTACCCACACATGTGAGCTGCCAACCGAGTGAGTGACTGCTTGCCTGTACCTCCCACCCCCACTAGCAGGGCATTGCCTCTCTCCTGGCGAATCATACGGGCAATCCTAGAAGGAAAGAAAAAAATAAATTGAATGTTGTGGTTATACAGGTGACAAGTTCCATGCCATGTGAGTTTATTGAGACCTACCTGCTCACTAATCATCTTTACTGGTAAAGAACAAACGTGTGCAGAGAGATATGCCTTGATACAACACTGGTGTTTGCCAATGGCGCAGTATTTTCCTGCTATTTAAAAGGCACATTACTCAGATAGTATGATGCACCTGCATAAGTGGGTTCTAATGATGAGCGCAGTTTTATCTGTGGGTCGGGTGGGTTTGGTCATAAAAATTGATGTTCAGATTAATAGTAGGTGGGAAAAATATTGTGGAGAGACTCTCCATCAAGAGATGCGCATTTCTATCATGTGGCACAGCAGTTTAACTTCGTTGTCATGATTTGGGGATTTCTGATCTTATTTTGGGGTTTCTGGTTAATAGTTTGTTGTTTTCCTTTTAGGTTTTACATGTATTCTGTGTTTTGTTTTTTTCATCCTGGTCCATTGCCATTTGTTCTGGTTTTGTCAGTCTGTTGTGTCCGTGTCCTTATCTGTACACCTACAGTCTATGAGTGTCCTGTCTGTTAACTCCATGTGTCTGCGTCTGGCCTTGTTTCCTGTTTTATTCTGAAGTTTTCTGCATTTGCTGTCTGTGTCTAGTTTTGCTTCCTATTCTTTTCGTGCCTGCAAGTAAGCCTGTGTTCCTCAGTTTGTTCCTGTTAATAAATATCACCTACTTCATCTGCCTGCTCCTGTGTCCTCTACCTGTCATTGATCATTTAAAAGTCCAGGCACACCGACAAGATCAGCCATGAATGTTCTGCGTTCTGTCACTGTTAACAAAGACTCCAGTCTGCAATGTAGTTCATACACTGAAAAACCACAAAACTGTACATACATTTCTGTACATACCACTCTGGCTCGTCCACATGAGCTTTCTATCTCTCTTTGCTGAGTGTCTGCATCACACTTTTTTTATCAATTGATGGATTTTATAACGTGCCATTTGTCTGCCATTTAAATAGCAATGTTCAAATGTACACACCTGGAGACATGCTCAATGGCGTCCTGGAAGAAAACCAGCTTGGTCTCCTTGGAGAAGGTCATGTTGTAATCATCGAGGTAGTCCTGGAGAATAGCCTGAATCTTCTCCATGTCTGTCAGATCCTCATACACACGATCTTGTTTCTCTGCCCCCACCTACAGGGATTATTACATGGACAGCAAAGCGAATAAATACATTTGAGCTATTTCAGTGTAAACATAAATCTAATGTTTTCTGAATTTATAAAGCATTCTCTCGAAGAATCTGACCTTGATGAAGTCCCCAAATATAATGGGCTGAGTCACAAAATATGAGGGCTCCAAGTTAATGCTAAAATACTTGCCTGGCAGAATGAGAGAGGGTCAAAAAGACGAGTATTCTTAAACCAGTAAAGATGCAAAATAAGTGGAAAATTGGTAGAACAACACTTGGTAGTCCGATGAGCAGGATTCAACCAGTTTGTGCACTTAACAAAGTGAACCATCGGGACGGGGACAGAGTTCTTACTGGCCATATCACTGACGATGGTGTTGAAATAGGTCTTATCTTGGTTGTTGATGAGTCGGTCGTGGAACACTCGCTGACATTCGTGGCAGAAGAGACGGAAGATCTGGTTCTTGTCTCTCACTTGACTCGGCTCACACTGCAGCATACCTGGATATCCAGAGAGGGGAAGGTGGATGGAAATTTAGCCACACTAACTTTAAATTATGTGTGTCTTTCTGTGTATACAGTAATATGTGTGTGTGTGTGTGTTTTAGACATCCTGTGCGAAACAAGGGGCTTGGTGAAAAATACAGCCAGAAGTGTCTTTTCTGCTGCTCACATGCTCATGCTTCAAATCAAGAATGCGTGTGCATTCTAAAATATCGCATGAGCAATTGTAGTACCTGTTATGGGTGATCAACTAAGAATTATTGCGTTGATGACAACAGGAGCAAACACAATGGAGGTAGCAGTACTTAACTGAGGGTTTTGCGTGTTTTAATGGTTTCTGCCATGAAGAGTCGGGAGGGAAAGCAGCCACTGTGTAAAAACCTTGGTTTGTTTCATTCAGAGCGCCAGTATGCAGAAATCGTATGTACCTGCCCATCCTGCCTAAGACTGCACTAAGCACTGCTTTGGCAAACCCCAGCAGAAACAGATGCAGTGTGCAGGAATGACCGAGACGCAAGGAAATGCTCTGGCCCCGTACTCTCTAACGCCCCATTCCCTCTCCGATACCTACAGTGGGTTGTGTCGCTATTACGACCGGCGCGCTGAGAACAGCTGGTGATCGTTCCCTCTGGCTGGATGAATTTTACGTGTGATCCATGCACTACTGCAGCTGGGGGCTCTCCGCAGCGTCACACAACTTTCTAAATTCTTCCATCTCATGGAGAAAAGAAGTCAGGTCGAAACGAAATTTGCTCTATTGGCATGAATGTTAATACAACAGTATTGCCAAAGCTTCAAGGAAAATACAAAGAAATAATTCAATTCGTATAGTTCATCGAATAAATAAAATTAAATAATTTTATTTCTCTATATTGGATATAGAATAATATTATCTAATATTGTTAATTTCTCTACGTGTTCTTTCATTACGGCTGTGTCTCCTTCTCACAACGATAACAGCAGCCATCTCTGCGCAACACTTGGTGGTTTGCACCTTCCTTTCAAACATATTAAATACAGATGCTGTTGCACTCACATGAAATTGCTGGTAGGCTTGTTAGATCACATTGTGTGTAGAAAATAAATGTATTTGCATAATATGCTAACTGCATATTCATTAAGGCAAAAGTAGTAAATGAACAACAGGTGCTATCTTGCACTTTTGAAAGAAAGCTTACGTGTTAAATTGCTGGTGATATCAAGTTTGCACACGTTTTTTACTCATGCAAACCTTCTAAATCTGGCCCGTTGTGTACAGAAAAACCATGTGATGCCAGCATAATAAGAAAGTGGGAAGAGTGGGTGGTTTATTACCCTCAACAACAGTTTCTATTGCTAAAGGGAGCTGTGTTTGAGTAATGCACTCCATTGTTTCCCACACATAGACTTCACTTGGGCTGGGCCACAAACATCGAGAGAGAGACAGATGGAGGCGGGACAAGCAGCAGAGGTGTGTGAGTGTGGGGAAAAGGGAACTGAAGGGAAAGGGAGACGATTCAGTTAGTGAGTAAACAGTAAAATAACAACAAAATTAGGTAAAATTAAAATATTCAAATAAGAAATAAGCTACTAGAAATAGAAAACTCCACTAACAATGACCCGGCTACGCCACTGGCCAAGCTGACACTCTGTGGTAAACAATGCACTCTAGCTATGTTAAGCATGTGGTCGTAGAAGCCACTTGAGCTCATCTTTGTGCAATATGGATGTCTTCTGGGTAAAGGAAGAGAGGAAAGAAGGCAGATGGTGCAGACGATTTGGGAGCATGAGGATGAGACAGAGCTTATAAGTGTTGGTAATGTGGCCCCAGCTATGGAAGTACAATGATTTTGACTCTTTGTGTCTGTCAGTCTCTTTCAGCACAGCTACAGTTTAGTTTGTGCAGTCTAGGAAAATAGAGGGTGTATATGCTTCACATTAAAATGCATCTTTGGTGAACCAATCGCCTGTTCCTGGAAATGCAAATGCCACGCAAAAACCAACCCACTGCTCATGTCAAGTCCTAAGTGTCAATTCAAAATGCATTTTAAGGGCTGCAAGCAGAAACATATCCGAGTACGAGATAGTACACATAAGTGGCACGCCCATGTGGTGCTACAATTCACCTAGTGAGCAGTATTTAGAAAGAAACCGCATGCAAGCCCAGCTCCTTAACTGAGTTTGGGGCTGTTAGTAGTTAGGGTTCTGTCCTGGGTGTCCAACGGGCTGATCCTAATGTGTGCTCATGGCTCACCTTGCACACACTTGGAGAGGTCCCGGAGATTGAAGACATAGTGGGACTTAGGTGGAGTGGGCAGCAGATCCACACTCAAACGGTCATAAATCTCAACAGCAGCATCCACAATCTGACCGGCACAGTCCTTCACCGCCTGGGAAAACTCACTAAGGAAACCATTCAGGATGGCCTGAAAGAGATAATAACAAGCATGAAAGAAGAAATAAAGTGTGATTAAAGAATATGAGTAGTGGGGAGTGGGGTGAAATGGAGAAATGAGAAAGAGTAAGAGCTGGATATCCTAGAGAAGTACATGAACATTACGCCTTTGCCACATTATAACGTTTCTGAACTGTGATTCAAAAGTGATTTATGATGAGTAAAGTTTTTCAGCAATACGTAACATCTAAGGAAAAGCACCTGTCTGTTAATAGGTGTGTGGCTTCTTATCGATCCAGGTATGTGGTAAGGTACCACAATGTTTGTTTTGACACGTGTTGACCATTCGTGTTTGAGAGTGTGCGTCTCCTCACTTTGAAGATCCGCTTGAGGCTGTGTTCCGAAGGTGTGGGAAGACACAGCATGCTGAAGTGGCGGGTGAACCGGGGGGTCACTGGATTGCGCCCTCCTCCTGGAGGAGCACACGCTCCAGCAATGGTCATTTCCTGGGGGACAGGCAGAATGTAGGAAGAGTAGAAATGAAAGACGGTTTGCCAAAATTCAAAAGAGAGGAATAGCAAGAAAAGCTAAACAACTCCCATTAGAAACTTCATCAAGTGTCTCCAGTTACAAAACTGAAATGGGATTAGAATCCTGCAGGACCAAACACCATCCATCCATTCATCGTCAACCGCTTATCCTGCGTACAGGGTCGCGGGGGGCTGGAGTCAATCCCAGCTGACTTCGGGTGCATGACCAAACACACATGTTGAAGGTGTGGGAAAATATTAGGGCTGCAAGTAACAATTATTTTCACCTGTTATCTTCTCTATTAATCATTTCAGTTAGTGTATAAAGTCAACCAGAACCCAAGGTGACATCTTGATGTCACTTGCTTTGTCCAAGAGACAAAGATTCACGATCATATAAAATATAGAAAAACCAGCACATCCTCACATTTGAGAAGTTGGAACCAGAGAATGCTTAAAAAATTATCTAAGTCATTATAAGACCATCAGAACTTTCAATCTACTAATCAGTTGGTTGACTAATTGTTTCAGCACAAGATAAGCATCTAGCTGGAAATAATTCTTTACATGACGACAACTTATCAATGCAAATTCTAGCAAACTGCATGTATGCAAATACAGTACAGAAAAAAGTTAAGTTTCAGATTAGCTTGTCTGTCTCGCTTACTTATTCAATCTGATCTGTAAACTACAAGAATATGTCTACTGCTTTAAAGTCGGACATTTCAGCATCTGAAACGCTGTAGATAGTTAAATAACTGTATTAGCTTTTCTTAAGATTCAAAAAATCTACTAGGTCAATATGCATATCCTATATAGTATATCCTAACTTAAACTTTAATCTAAAAAGTACCACACAGGGAGATTACAACAGTTAATTTTTGTTTCCAGATGAGAATCACGTACACACTTCCTCCCTGAATATAACTCTTTCTTCTCCAATAAAAACAGATAACTCTGCATGAATGTACTTACATTTATACACCCTCACCAGCCATTTTATTAGGTACACCTGTTCAATTGCTTGTTGACACCGATACCTAATCAGCCAATTACATGGCAGCAACTTTGCCAACTTTGAACGTGGCATGGTTGTTGGTGCCAGACGGGCTGGTCTGAGTATTTCAGAAACTGCTGATCTACTGGGATTTTCACGCACAACCATCTCTAGGGTTTACAGAGAATGGTCCGATAAAGATAAAGAAATATCCAGTGAGCAGCAGTTGTGTGGACAAAAATGCCTTGTTGTGGATATTTTCTTGGCATACTTTTGGGCCCCTCAGTACCAATTGAGTAACACGACAACCTACCTGTGTATTGTTACTGACCATGTCCATCCCTTTATGATCACCGGTAGAGTTTTGTAATATAAACATCTAAAAACAGAGGCGCAGGCTCTGTTTGAAACTGTGAGCTGCACTTTATCGGAGGTGCTGAAGTTTAACACATGCTGAAACACAGGAGCTATTAAAGTCAAGGACTTTATAATTGAATTAAAATGAACTAATGTATCATTGAGGTAAAAAGGTGCCACAATCACATTTAAAGAGGTTACTTCCCTAAACAAAGACTCAAAAGAGGAGGGAAGGCTAAATCATGTCTGCATGTGTGCTGACTCAGCAGGAGAAACATATCTGAAAGAATTTCAGAAGGCCTGAGAGCTGGACTGCATTATATTGTTATATTTTGAATTGTTGCCTGCCACGTGAATTTTGTGTTTCCTTTTACATAAATAAAAACATCTCCGCCATAAATTGGTGCTGAAGAATTCACCAGAATGCAGGAAATTAACTGTTTAATGCTCAAAATGTTCATATATTGATCTGCATTCGATTTCTCTTCCTGAAGAACCTTGAACTGTCTTTGACCTTGAAACTGAAACTTGTGAATTAAAATTGATGTGAGAGAAGTGAATTTGAATAGAGAGAACTGAAAGTGAAAGTACATAAAGAGTTGAATTTTTAGTGAGGCTTAAATACAGTTTCAGTATTACAATATTACATTCAGTTTCAAGTTTATTGGAATTCAGTTTCAAACTACTAAATAAAATTTCAAATTATTCTATTCAGATTCAGTTTTTAATACAACTATTCAAGTTAAACAATACAAATTCAAACTATTCTATTCAAATTCAGATTCTACTGATCAGCCCATACGTGAGGACATTTAGGGCTGGAAACTAACTTTTGTATGTACATATATAATCACTTTTGTCGAATGCACCAATAGGATGTAGCTCATCTTACATGTATACATTTATACCTGGATCTCCTTCCAGAAGAACTTGTTTCTGTCATAGAAGCCAGAAAAGTCCTGGAACTGACGCAGGAGTTCTATAGGGGGCTGAGAGCCATAACTGTCCAGCTTAGGCATATTCAGGTCATCCACAAAGACCACTAACTTCTTGTTACCAGGAGCACCTACAGGGAGAGAAAAGGTAAAGGATGAAGAGAGAGGGAGAAATGGGTACACAGTGACAGATGGACAAGGTGGCAATATGTAGGTGGACTGTAAAAGCAGAATAGTGAAGGTTAACTGTATGAACAGATGGCTTGATGAATGGTCTCATCAAGTACCATAGCAGTGGTTTTGCATGTTTTAGCCTACTACACATTACTGCCAACCATTTTTTTTAAAATTACCCTTATGTTGCAATATGACTGTATGACAATATGATTTTGTGGCAATGCAACTGTGAGCCAATACCCAGAATGTTTTTCCTCTTTTTCTCTAGTTTGGACTCAATGATCTCCTGCGTGCGGGCGGAGGAGGTCTGAGTCGAGAAGTTGATGTAGACCGGAAGGTATCCTGCACTTTCCTGGATACTGTTAAGAAGGCCCCGTGCCACCACTGACTGTACAGGACAGACAAATAAAAATACTTCAGTGCTGACACAAATTACTAACACCCAAAGTTCCATTTGTTTCAAAAGCTTTTTCTACTGTATCCATGAATCCTTACCTTGCCCACTCCAGTGTCGCCAGTGAAGAGTACAGAACGTCGCACAGATAGCAGTTTCTCCATCAGGTAGCCATAGCGGACAGTGTCTGTGGTAGGGACCAGCATCTCAAAAAAGGGCTGCTCCCGACTGTATTTAAATGAAGGGATTATCAACTCCCATTGTGCCAGGAGCTTGAAGTTAAAGTTCATGTAGACATTCCACAGGGTACCATACTTCGGGAGCTAAACAGCACAAATGAATACATGTTAATGGACATATTTGGACTGGACCAATATAAAGAAATTAATTTTAAAAAATTAAACTGTATGCCATTAGCTATAAAACATTAGACATCAGACATTAAAGAAACTCATTTTACTCTGTTAGTGGTGGTAGTTTCTGTTATGTTATCCATCTTGTCCATCTATCTCTGCTTATTTGTGTAGGGGTGTGCATACAGAATGTATATACCATAGCATTGCTGTTGTCTTCAAACTGCTCTCTGACAAAAGTATCAAAAGCATCCCAGTATGAAGTGGTCAGGTTGCCGCCTACTGCCCACAGATAGCAAAATATAAAGGTCTGACATAATACGCTGTTGAGATCCGTGGAATCCTGACACCAACACACACAAAAACAAACAGAGGAAGAAGCTCAGTTAGTAAGGGCCTACATTTGCCTATATTATGCTTTTGTCAATGTATGTATAAGTGGGGTTCAATCATTTATATGGTACTGGTGTTGTGTGGTTTAGCAGAGGTCCCTTGCCTTTTGTCATTTTACCTTGCCCACTATAACACTCAATATTTCTGATCACAATGCTGAATTATTACGCAAAAATGTCCTAACAGACCGCTCCCTTTGTAGCACCATAGACAGAACTCAAATAGACCTCAGGGACCTTGTGTTTAATTTACCATTTTAAGATCTGGCCCTCCTTCACCCAGCAGTAGTGCCTCTAGCAGGGAGCAAAGAGTGGTGACTTTACTAATGTCCACCTGGCGAATAGCCTGGGTACAATGCTTCCAGACGAACTGAAGACCGTTCTCCACATACTGCTCAAACAGCTCCAGCAGGTATGTTCGCACTGGGTCTGGGAGCTAGAGAGAGTCACGGAGTGAAGGAAGAAAGAGGGTCACAGAAAGATGAATTTGGGAACGGGATAATCTCTGAAGCAACCTAGTTAGTTCAACACAGTTAAGACATATAGTTCGACATTTTAGGTAAAACAATTGTTAATTTTTTCCCCAAGAATTAGATGAGAAGATCAATACCACTCACATATTTGTTCCACTTAATATAAAGTTGCAGCCACTGTTAGCTTAGCTTAGCATAAAAGGCTGGAAGCAAGGGGGCTGGCCTGGCTGAGTACAGAGGAAAAAATCCACCTTCAAGCATCTCTAAAGCTCACTTACCTTGCATATCTTCGGCGAGAGCAAGGCTAGCTGTTTTCCTTTCCAATTCTTCATGGTAAGCTAAGCTAACTAGCTTCATATTTACCAGGCAGGCATAAGAGTGGTATCATCTTACCTAACTCTCAGCAAAGAAGGGCATAAGCTTATTTCACAGGATTTCCAATTACTCCTTGAACTAGTACACAAGCTACTAGCTTGAAAAAGAGTGTTAGAGAGACAGTGGATCAGTATAAGTACGTATATGCAATGCTTTATGTGTCTCTTCGGGAGACGGAGAGCAATGCCCAGACTCCCTCAGTTAAAACAGAATAAGTGGAACTTACTAAATGAAAATATGGTCCCGTCCCCAAAAAATGTTGCCTGTTAAGAAAAAAAGTAGCTTAATGTAGAGGTTGAAATACTCAAAAGTGGGAGATAAAGGATGGGGAAGTTCACTGAATGATGCTCACAGCTTGAACTGTCATCAAGTCAAAAACTATGACTGGAGAGAAAACCTGATACAATTAATGTACTGTATATATACTGTATTTACAGGACATAATACTGACCCGTAATTGCCAGATAAAAAATACTTATACAAACATTTAATACTGCTTTAGAAGCTGTTATATACAAAGCCGAATGCACAAATACTTTAAATTTGGGAATGACAGAGAGACAGTATGTACAACCTTGGTCAGACCACTGATCCATGTCTGGACATAAGGCATCCACTTGAGCTCCTCAGGGTCAATAAATACCATCCCGCAGCGGCTGACTGTGGCTGGAGATGCTACAGCCAAGTCCTGTACCTGAAAAACACAGTTAATGAAGGAGATCTGGTGATCTAGGAGCACAACATACTGTAGAACAATGTAAGTATGTTAAGCAGAGCATCAAGGTCTCATTTATGCTTGAGTGCTTTAGCCTTGGACCTGTATTGTGCTGCTTATTAAACTGCTTATTGATTAGACAAAACACTAAACTCTACTTTCACTATGTGCAGCTCAAACCTCAAACACCATATGAATGGATGGAGTAAGTTTGATTCGCTCGCTGTTAGCCAAACAGAGCATCTTGTTGTCATCCAGCACCGTGTTCATGTTCTCAATCCACAGGGCGTCAACTGGCCCGTCGCAGATCACCCACTTGTGGTGGTCACTGGTGTCGTTAACTGCATCACGGACACTCAGCGCCATCAGCCCATCACGCCACTCCAGTGTTAATGTGTTAACCTGAGGAGTGGAGGTAAATAATCAGCGGATGTAGAGCGAGAAGCAAAGAAGCCGTATTATATATTCTCTTGTCTACAGTACCTCTCCGTAGAGCTCTCCCATTGTGACAGATTTTGGGTTGAGAACATAGGTCTTAACAGGTTGATAGAAGGGGCTGTTAGCCTTGTGCTCAGTGTGATGGAGGGTCTCCAGTGTGTCCGTCAGGATGGTGTAGACAGTGGTCTTGCCTCCACCTGTAGGCCCCACCAACATGACACCATGACGCACTAACATGGTCTCATATAGCTGGATCACCTGGTCGTATAAAAGAAGTTGAAAGGAGAAGAAAGAGGGCGTGTTTTGAGGATGGACCTGTTTAACAAAACAAACTAAATCTATACAAGTTTACTGCGACATCAAAGTGAAACAAACACAAATGATCACTTCTCTAAATACTGGTCACCCCAATCCTGTGATTAGTGGATGACCTGCTCTACCTGCTGGTGACGTGTGATGTTTTCATTATGATTACATATGCGCCATCATTTATTTTGAATTAATCTCACATACACCGTCCTGGTGCCATAAATAGTCACTAGCATACATTTTCTATTAATCCACAGCTGAAAAGTAGTCCCCCACCAATTTACTCTATTAACTAAAATATATTTGCGACCTGTTTAAAAGATTTGGGGGATAAGTGCACATTCATAAGGAAACCATTCGGTAAATTCAAAAACACAAAGAAACACCACTTTCCCCATTGTACCTTCTTGGTCATGCTAGCCAGAGGCTGCAGGTTTCGTTTAACCAGAGACTCCAGGATTGTGGATTGTAGCACACCGTAGTCATGTTTGGGGATACACACACCAGGGAAGAGGTCTGACAGGATACCACTGGAGGCAGGATGGCAGAATAAATACTCATGAACAGTTTTCACATGTAACAGCATAAAAACAGCAACCCTTTTCTCACTGAAACTCATTTATTTGTTTCAGCAGTCTGGTGTAATATTCTAATGTCCTGTTATTTTTCAGTATGTGTGCATTAAGAGCTCCAGAAATAAGCTGTAATTCCATACCAAAATTTCTGATAGGCTTACCCAAACAGCACAGCATCATCAACGAGGAACTTTGGGAGGTTGGAATCTCTCAGGGCTCTGATAAGAACCACATCCTCACTGAGGTGGGGGTTATCTCTCTTTAAAGACCTAAGAACACAACAAACGTTAATAATCTGCATTTCACACAAAGCATTTTGTTTAAAGTGGGGTATATGTCAAATAGTTACAATATGACTAGCAAGTGGTGTGCTTTTTTGGTTATCCTGGATTTATCTTCTTTAGGTTATTAGTCTGTTAACTTGTTGGTTTAGTCTTTCTTTGTTTGCTTATTTCCTCACTTCATCTTGGTCATACTGCAGAACACCTCGTGTTGATTTCATAAAGACTGCATTAAAATATTAAATCAAATCTGTCAAATGGCATCTCATCCAAAGAAGTTGGTGCATTCATTGAAATAAATATGATTATGAGAAAATTTATGTTATAATGAGCAAATTAATTAGTGGAATAGAGTCATTACAAATGCGGATCTAATAAAGATAATAAGCAGCAGACATGAGCTGATAATTTAATTTTGAACAACCGGATCTTCCCAACAAGCTGCCTCCGCTCAGTTATAAAACACATCAGAGACATTAGAGTGGGTGATAATGAATGTGTATCTCAGTGTGGAACAACAGTTCCCTGAGCTTCAGCTAATAACCAACAATCTTTCATACATATGGTCAGGAACATCCATTCATCCTTATTTCTGCACCCACGCAGACCAGGAACAACTGTGTAATTACAGTAAAACTAGTGCTTAGGAGCAGTCAACTGCAGTCACAACATGCAAAACTGGCTCAGAGGCTCTTACCCTCTAATCTGAGGAATCACTGGTACAATATTTGATTGTTTGTGTTTCTGATAAATATCTGCTGAATATATGAGAGCTAAACACAAAGCATGCTTCTAACTCACTGATGATGACTGTCTCTGCAATGGACTAAAAAATGTCAACCGTGTGCTGATGCCAGATACACTGAATACTTATGCATGTGTGTCTGTTTGAGTGTCATGAATGCACGCGTGTGTCAGTGTATGTATGAGTGTGATGCTCTGACCCAGCCATGACCAGGACAGACTTGACGGCTCTCATGCCAAAGTCGTAGTGGTCCTGCTGGGACAGCTGCTCAGAGCACAGCTTGTACATCTGGGTCATTTTCCTCGCTAAGGTCTTACTGGACTCAAATCCCTCTGAGTACAAAATCACCTGGAGGGAGGGAGAGAAATAAGAGAATTACAAACTGTTATGTAGACAAAATAAGTAAGCAGCATACAACAGCACACATGCAGAGAGCCTGTCACCTCAGCAATTAGTGCGTAGTTCGGCACCATCATGGCAATGGGTCTAAAGAGAGCTTTAAGGTTGTCAGGTAGCTCTGTTCTTCCGGCATAGCCTGGGTTCATGGTGATGAATGCAGCACACGTCATCACCAGCTTAATCTCCTGGCCCTCAAATAGAAACCTAGACACCTGCATAAGACAGAATTGAGTGAGACACTCGTTTATGTGTAGAGTGTGATATTATTTATATTTATTTATTTGTAGCTTTGGCAATATTTTTGTTATACATTTATGCCAATAAATGCCTGATTTGAATTGAATTGATCTTTAAATCTACACAAGTAAGACAAGTCTGTGTGCGGGAGTGAATTATGGACCTGTGTAAGGCTTATTGCTTAGAATTTTAGGATAGTATTTAGACTAGCAATGTCCTTAATTCTTCTCCATACATAGTGTGCAAAGTGCCCTGTGAACAATGCAAAAGTTGTGTGTGTGCATGGGTGCTTGTACCTTAGCAGCTTTGGCATTTCGTATGGTTATGAGCTGCTGAGCGATGACAGACAACACTTCAATGTCTATTCGGTTAAATTCGTCAAAACAACACCAAGCGCCCGACTGAGCAAGCCCGCAAAAGAAGCGCCCCATCATCTGGAAGAGAGAAACGTAATTAAAGTTTACACTTTATATGATATTTATAATATTGGCTGAACTTGTCTGTGGCAAACTCCTCACTCTGCCTTAGCTGTATAGATGAAGACGTTTGCCCATATCAGCACTGTTTTTTTCATCACCAATAACAAGCCAAGTACAAAATTTGAGAATCAGTCATATTTTAATAATTACATTGCTGCACATTATCCCTTTGAAATCATCTCGGGATCAACCTTGTCCATGGAAAATTATTTTGGAAAAAATAAAAGTAAACATATCGTAAAATCACTAAATTCCTGTTATTCCAATTATAATTCCAATACAGAAAAGTAATAAGAGATGATGTTTTTGACTTTAAATGTCAAGCTTTTAGAGCAAAAAGGCAGCCAAGTGGTCACATTGTGCTGGATATGTTTAGAGAGTTAGAGTGTGTTACTTGCACCTTTCAATGAGTGACACAAAAATCACTGTTCAAAGTTATTAATCTCTCATGGACAGTTCCAGTTAAATGTTGCTGAGACACAGTGGAGCAGGGCTGAAAAACAGCATTAACACATAAAACCATAGATTTCAGTGATTCTAGCCTGTAAATCAAGCCCTGTCCAACTCTTATAACACAGGTGTCTGCTACCAACAACTAACTCCAGCGTACATAGAGAGAACTGACTCCAATCTCACTGCACATGTGTTTAACTTTAAGTAAGTAGAGTGAATTTTTGGGGGGTTTGTGTTTTTTGTCAACTAATCATAATTAATGAAAACTGACTGATGTAAACAAACTGTAAACAAACAGAAACAAGGAATAACTTGTCCGTGTCCCTGTGGCAGTGGTAGCAGTGAAGTTCCAATCCTGTGTTGGAATTGTGATAAAGCATCCCTTTTGTTTACATTAGGATAAGAGAATGCACCTTGCCAAATACAGCATGATAGGTATTATCATACTATCGTATGCAATGACTTACAGTATTTTGCTTGTGATGGAGCAGGCAGAAGCTACAGAAAGATTGCTTAGAGCAGAGAGGAAAGGATCAAATCTGGTTTGAGGAAATGTTTTGCTAGCACCAAAGCCACCCCGATTTGAATGGAGAGCAGTGAAGCCAATTTTGGACCAATAAAATACTAGGAGTAAACAGGGGTGAAAGTAACACGGGACGAAAGTAACAAGACGATTTTCTCAGAGCCCTGACTGCATTTGCAGTCCAAGCTGTGACAGCAACTTCGGCACGCAACCCTTGATGGAGCTGCCAATATCGCATGATTTCATCATCGTTTCCTGCGGCCGTGTTCGGAAAACTGTTTTCGAGCACGGCAAGTAAATTTCTGAAGCGGTGCTGTTTTTGAATTACAAGTTATGTCTCTCGTTTCATGTGTCACAGTAATGATTAATCTACACGTTATTTAGTGCTTTATAACACCCTGAATTTTGCCCTGTCAGAGTTTTTCAATGTAAAAATAAATCATGTTGATATGTCAGTAGTTCCTGCCGCTACAGTGACCACACGTGTTTCTTTTGTCCCGCTGCTAATGTGGTGACTTTCTCTGTGTTGCAGCATGTATTGAAACATGTTTATGTTATATTATACCAACAGATTATGCCAAGAGTGAAGGTCAGAAAGACAGACAGAGGTCTGATATAGCTAGATGTTTTCATGCACATTTTGGAATTACGTATAAAAACAGCTGGATAGAAACATATTATATATATATATATATATTTTTCATATTGTTGAAGAAATGTTTTATAAAATGGATTGACTTAATAAAAAACATTTTGAACATGTATACGGTTGGGTTTCTTTTGAAACATTTGAACAAACTGTAAATAGATAATAAATAAAATGAAAATGTAATTTATACATTTTTTGCAAAGATAAAGGACAAAATATATTTGCAGTTACATATTTACAAGGTCATGGTCACATATATTTAATAAGAACAAGGGAAACACAAAAAATCTAGTTGTGTTACTTTCCCTCCTGTGTGTTACTTTCGACACAACTGATGGGGTCGAAAGTAACAATGTGCCACTTATGTTTAAAGTGAAATTATCTGGAAGTCGTTCTACATTTGTACAAAATACCACCTGATATTGATAGACCACACCTGTGAGTTAGAGTTAAAAATATATCACTGTCTACAACATAATCTTTTAAAATCAGGTTTTTCTGCGTCTACTGCGCATGATCACGCAGCATAACTGTGGTTTAATGATGTAGAAACACAGCAAAAACACCGTAATTCTGGGAGCTGCATAGTAAACAAAAAGTTTCATGGCTCAGTGTGTTTGTCTGACTCGGATCGTCACTGTTAAATCAGCCCACCTACAAGGGTCACCTGCCAAACACCAACACAGCGTCTCTGATGGCTCTGATAGTTTTTTTTTTTTGATTGCCGAGAGTTTATAATCTAAGCAATACGGTTACATTTCTCTTGTGCGACAGTGTGTCACAGGGTTTTGACCTCATTTTTGGGCCCACATGGATCCCTCCATGCAGGCTTTTCTCTGGCTTACCCCCTTGGGTAGCACACATTCTACACTTGTACAGAAGGCTTGACTGCTTTTTCAATAGTGCCACCTAATGGCATGGCTTAGTAGGTACAGTCAGAGCCTTCCAGAGATCCTCAAACAGAGCAAACATCTGCATCAGAATCAGCATTTAGTGGAAAATCAAACAAACGTGTAATAAGGAGCACACAAAAGTTCAGATGTGGGGTATAGAAATGAAAATGAAAATAACATGAATAAGTTTGTCATGGCTGACCTTGTAGTCAAGTCCATCAGAGCAGTTGAAGACCACACATTGTATGGCCAGGGCCTTAGCCAAGTCCTTGGTGGTCTCTGTTTTGCCTGTCCCTGCTGGCCCAGCTGGAGCCTCCCAGGTCTAACTGGAGAGCCCCCATCAGACACAAATAGCAACGGTCCTGCATATCAGGGCAAAGTGAGAGATACAGGACAGTTTGAACAGCTGTGATGTTTGAACATAAAAAAAAAAACAATAACAGATAAACACACATTATGATGTGTTTACTACAGGACACACATTCTATAGGCTACACATAATGTCTTGTGTCTAAACTGAACATAACGCTAAAAGGTGTATGTGTACAGTTGGGACAGAAAAAGGCATGTATTGATCATACAGGTGTGTCTCAATGAGTATCAATATGTGTTACCGTGAGTGGTGTGATAACCAGTCTCGGACAGGCTCCCAGGTATTCATAGCCATAAATGTAAGTACAGAGCCATTTTGGCTACACAGTTGTCCAGGTCCAAGTCCCAGTAGTAGCGTAGCTGTCTCTGCCATTCAAAGTTAGAGCTGGTATCCACCTGGAAAAGAGGGCTGCTGTTACTTTGAGGTGGTGACTGTTACACACATACACACACACAACAGACATAGATGTAAGCTGCTTAATGTGTTTGTGTGTTGGCACTATTTTACCTTCTGGCGGACTAGATCTGTGACAATGTCTCTGGCATGGACGTCTATGGTGATGAGGGCAGTGATGATATTATGTTGTAAAGTAGGCAGCTGTCCTCGTACCAGTGCTGCAAGGGCATTCAGCCTCTGGAATACACACAAACACATAAACGTTATGGGTAAAAAGTCAAAAAGTAAAATGACTTGAGCAAACACAGTGTGGATTTGATTGGTTTTTATTTTTAACCAGACAATTGTGGGAGTAGTTAGTGTTTACGTCAAAGTTAGCGAGTTCAAATTTCTGCAGGCAGCAAAGTGGTCGTGGTCTCCCTCCACAGGCATCCCATGTCGCTGCACCACATCATCTGTGAGATGGTCAGCACCACCTGGTGGACGCAAAG